>NC_142008.1:135324854-135515283 GCF_049901715.1 Pseudonaja textilis | reverse complement strand
TTCTGTTAGAAATTTAATAGACTGATATAAAGCATAATATAGACATATATAACCATTGGTTGAAAGTATAACATGAATTTTAAGATAAAATTTGGAATATCTCATATAAAATGATGGAATAAATAGTTTAGACATAGATGATTAATAGATGATTAATAGATTTATCATAGATGATAAATATATAAGCATATGTTAGTTTGACAATGTGAAAATTGATATAAACTGTGAGTAATGACTACAAAAGGATAGCACAAAAGATTTGTAACCAACTGAAACACTGTATGTATATAAAATGGAAGATGTTTTTATGTTTTGTATGTGTATGTTTGTTTAAAAAAAATAAAAACTCTTTTATAAAAAAAAAAAGATTTGTGGACTTCAACTCCCAGAATTCTCCAGCCAGCTATACTAAGTTTAACTTTAAGCTATGCTTAAAGTTGCCAAATTTGGAGACCTCTGCTGCAGGGGAACATGATCAGTCTAGTGTTTCACAGAATTAGCTGTGCTACTGGGGATTCACAACATCCTTATGCTTCCGTGTTCCTGGCCTCTGAAATGGCAAGATGAGATGAGACCATTTCAGTCCAGAAGAACCAGGTTTGTACAGGGATATTCTACATGTTTTAGCTGACAAACTGAAGGAATGAGAATAAATATCTTGATGGGTTAAAGAAAGATTTAGTATGCCTATGAAAATTAGGAATTGTAAGAGCTCTAACTTTTCTTCCAACATCCCTTATAAGAAAACATAAGGAAAAAAATCTCTGAGAGTGAGATGGGCGGTACTGAATCTAAAAGAGAAGTAAATCCTTCCTCCTCTTTTTGTTCTCAAAGCAGCCATCCAGCTATTTTATTTGTATCATACCCCAACTTTTGAACTCAGGAGCATGGAATTATAACTGCCCAATTATAACTCTTTAGCAATTTTGTTTTATTCACACACAAAATCTGAGATTCAGCTTCCAAAGGCTCATTCCAAAACCCCCAGCATGAAAGGGATTTGGGGGAGGGGGTAGATAAATGCAAACACCCCATGAGGTGAAGCTACCACAAGGCAAAGCAAAGGAATATGGTGGAATGAAAATAAAGACAGCCAGTGTTTTACCTATTTTTTTCTTTCTACTTTCCCTTCTCCCATTGCATCCATTAAATAACTCTTTGCTAAGAGAGCTGTTCTTATAAAGAACAGTTAAGCTTAGTAAAAACCTTGAATCTATAATTCAAACTCAACTCTTGGTAATTCAAGGACATTTCTAATTCCTTTCCCAGCAATGTTGTAATATGGGAGTAATTTGCCTTTGTATTTTCCAAGATATTTTTTTTGTTTCTTATTTCCTACTCTAAGCTACAATTTTATTATTTCTGATCTTAAACCCAAATAAAATAATTTGAAGGTTGCAGGTTTCTTCTGCCTTATCAATATTGAGTTTATATACCAGTTTTTAATTTGAATGTTGTATGTTTGCAGACAGGAATGCCACTTGAATTTATGTGCAAGTGTGGAAAGGGAACTTCATGAAGACAGTAGTGTCACAAAAACAGGAAAAGCCCAAGGGGAACATCAGGTCAGCCATAAAACAAACTTACATAGGAAAAGGAATCAAATAAGGTATTAAAGAATCCCTATAGACAAAAGCCTAAGTAATTAAGAAAACTAGACAAATAAGAAAAGGAAACAAAAAGATAGTTTAGAAAACCCTTACAAACATAGGACATACCAAATAAGCAAAACAAACAGACAAAAGACACAAAATATAAATTACAAAAGGGACAGACAGGAGATTGCCACAGAACAAATATGAAAAACTATCTTAAAGCTAAAAGAGATTAGAGAAAACCAATAATACAACCTGGCCACCCTGCGGAGTTTGCCTTCTGCACCCCGCGGAGTTTGCCCTCTGGCGGGAATAAAGACAAACTCAAACAGGATTTGAAACATTAAGCACAAATACAAAGATTTGCACAAAATCAACTTACGAAGGGATAAAAGGATATAAAAAACCAGGGACTTACTATAAGAAGCTAGCTAGCCCAGACTTCTCGCTGTTCCCCACCTTCCTGAAAAATAAAAAGATCCAGCTTTCAAGCAGTTGTCCGTATCCCTGCACCGGAGCTCTCCCAGCAGAAAAATCGAATCCTTGAAAGAAAGGCATTTTGACACCTTTCAACAATTGGCGACCACGAAGGTTTCCCAGCCAACCCTGCCACCGGACCGTGCCTGCAGATCCAAACCCAGCCGGCATGGACCTTTTTTGTCCAGGGACAAAATCCACGGACCCAGCCCAGAAGGTATAGGGTAGTAAAGGGAGTCCTTGGGCTTTTCTGCTCAACAGCTGCTTGAAAGCACGTGAGTACCACTTCAAATTTATAATCTTACTAGTGAGGGGAGTGGAAGTGTGAGTGGACCAGGTGTGTGATTGTGGGTTTTCTCTGCAGAAACAGTGGGACTTCATCTCCTCCGTGATTGCCAGCCGCACCCCAGCCAGCTGCTAGCTCAAACACGAGCCGTGACCGGCTGGATTTGGGAATGCAAGGGGTGATCACGGAGTGGAAGTCCTTCTGGTGGACGTAAGAAAAACCGAGTGGGCTGCAAAAGGAACTGGTGTTAGGAAATAAATAAAAAGCAGAGGAAAAATAGTCCCGGTGCATCCCGCAAGTAAAGCCCTGTGCATTTAGAAGGGGCCCGTACCGGCTGCTGGCAAACAAAATTGGAAATAGTTTGTCTAAAAAAAGCAGAAAAGGTCCTTCCAGATCCCCACCTTTAAGGGAGATCTGAAAACTGATGGCTGAGTGTAGGCAGGGGCCTGTACTGAAGCTGCTAGGGGGCAGACAGTCCTCCAAGATCCCTGTTTCTTAGGGGGGGTCATAAAACTGATGGCTGAGTTTCCCTAAAAGAAAGGGGCCCATACTCTGTGTGTAGGGAAACTGGAGTCCTTTCCAGACCTTTTTTGTCTGAAAACTGATGGCTGTAGCCCAGCTAAACCAAAGTAATCCCTACATCAGGCAGGGAATATGGGAAGTTGTAGCTCGAGGGCAATGGAAGAGACCCCCTTGGATAAATTACTTGAGGCTTGGGACGAAAGGCAAGTGCCTGTCCTGACTGGAATGCATAAAAAAGAAGCAAAAAGAATTTGCAAAAAGTGGGCTTTATTGCGAGATGACACGGGTAGACAAATTTGGCCTGATAGCGGTACTTTAGATTATAAAACCCTGAAAGCACTTAGAACACACATTAAACCCAGCCAAATACTCTCTTGGTACTGCTAGGCTGAAATGACTAGGACCAAAGACCTGACCGATGGAAAAGATCAGGAAAAACCTGAAACCCATTCCCTGGAAGGAAAGACAGAGGCACGGATTATGGCTCCCCTTTTAAGCAAACCAGTGCCAGGCAGAAATAGGGGACAATTAGAATACGTTTTAACCCACACTCCCTTCTCTGCCTCTGACTTGGTCATCTGGAAAAAGGATACCCCAGCTTTCAGGGTTGTTCCTCAAACAGTAAGTCAAACCCTGAAATCTATCATAGACAGCCATAATCCATCCTGGGGTGATATGACCCAGCTGCTACAAGTCTTTCTAACTAAAATGAACTATTAAAACTTTGAAAAAACAGACCAAATAGCTAAACTACCAACTATCCCTGGACAGGCAGCCCCAGCCCGCATCGCATGGCCAGTACATTGCCCTGACTGGGACTACAATGATACTAATCACTGGGATGAATACACAAGAGCAAAAACTAACTTACTAGAAGCTTTAAAGGAAATAGGTAAAAAGCCTTTAAACTGGTCAGAATTTCAAAAAACAACACAAAGAGAAAAGGAAAACCCTGATGCCTTTTGGGTCCGCCTGTCAGAAGCAGCTATTGCATATGCCCATCTAGACCTTAGTTGCCTGAAGGACCAAAGGATTTTAGCTTCAGCCTTCATGGACCAGTCCACCGTGGATATCAAAGAGCATTTCCACCACTTCATCTCTAACTGGCCAACCTTAGAAATAGCAGAGTTGCACAGGATCGCTAACTTTGTCTATGATCAAAGAGGAGGAGGATGAAAGAGGATGAAATAGGAGGAGAAAGATAGGAAAAGGAGGATAGAAAGACATGAGGACTTAAAAATGTTTGCTGTAATGCAACATGATGCCAGACAAACGCCAGGTAAAACCCCCTATAATTCAAGGAAATGCTGGCATTGTGATAAAGCAGGATGGTCACAAGGCAAATACCAGCATTGCTACAGGTGTGGACAAGAAGGGCATTTCAGCAGGCAATGTAGGAAACACCTTTCCCGCAACCGGCATCACCCACCACCTAGAAACATGAAGCCAGGCAATAATCCAGTCCATTACACTGAACAACAAAGCTTTAATTATCATGCACCACCCAGCGCTCCTTTTCCTCAAATAAATAATAACAATGGACCTCAATGGGAGCAAAGAAGGGAAAATGACCTGCCCCTTTCCTGACTAGAACATGAGAATGAAAACACTGAATTCATGGCTACCTTTAACGGGCTGGCTATTCCCCTAAAAAGCAGCCCTGAAGGGGAACCCATTGTCACCATTCTTATAGGAGAAAAAAAATAGAATTGCTTAGTTGACACTGGAGCCTCCTCCTCATTAATTACTGAACCACCATATAAAGTTTCAGTGGCTGAAGGGGCTTGGGATAGCATAATGGGGGGGATAATCCCTGTAGAATTTACCCACAACATAACAGTAGAACTAGGACGTTTCACAGTAGACCATTCCTTTACTATTTGCCCCCAGTCCCCACTAGGAAGGGATCTCCTATGTAAAATGGGAGCTACCATAACATGTGGCAAACAGGGGCTGCAATTGGAGATCCCAGGAAAAGACGCACACAAGACAATCATGCTGATAACCAGCACCCCAGTGCTTCATGAAGATTTAAAAAGCCTGCCACCCTCTTTATGGGGCTGGGATGCATCAGAAGTGGGACTACTTAAAGGAGCAACGCCTGTTACTATCCAAGTAAAACATGGATCACCTCCATGCGTGCCCCAATATAAAATCCCTGCAGAGGCAATTCACCCCATAAATGAATTAATACAAGCATACCTAAAGCAAGGAATTCTCATTAAATGTACTTCTCCCTGCAACACCCCCATTTTTCCTGTAAAGAAATCTACAGTAAACAAAGATGGAAACCCCATCTTTAGATTTGTGCACGATTTGTGCCTCATTAATAACCATGTGATACCAAGAGCCCCCATAGCGCCTAACCCATCAACTATAATCACCGAGGTGCCAGCCTCAGCCACCTATTTTTCTGTCATAGATTTGTGCTCTGCATTTTTTAGCATTCCGGTGGACTCAGCATCCCAATATCTATTTGCTTTTACTTGGCAAGACCAACAATATACCTGGACTCAATTGCCACAAGGCTACACTGAGTCCCCTACCTTATTCTCACAAATATTAAGGGCAGACCTCTCCTCCATTTCCCTACCACAGCAGTTCACTTTGATCCAATATGTTGATGATTTACCACTGGCATCTCAGATCAAGCTACCATGTAAAACAGACATCCTACACTTACTTGAAACCCTGGCAGAAAAAGGGCACAAAGCCTTCCCTTCCAAATAACAATACTTAAAACAAGAAATAACATATCTGGGCTACATCATTGCACCAGGAATTAGAAAATTGGCCCCTAACTGGGTAGAGACCATTTTAGCCATGAAACCACCCCAGACAAAATGACAAGTAAGAGCCTTACTGGGAGTACTGGGCTTCTGCCGCCCATGGATCCCCTCGTTTGGGGAATTAGCCCGACCATTCATTCAACTAACAGGCAAAAACATTCCTGACCCCATTGAATGGTCCAAACCTTTGGACAAAACACTTCAGACCATGAAACAAACCCTGGCATCAGCCCCAGCACTCGGGCTACCTGACTATAGGAAACCTTTCACCTTATTCATCCATGAAAAATTAGGTGTTGCCTCTGGCATTCTGACACAGCCTTTTGGACACACACATCGACCAGTCGCTTACTATTCTGTAACCCTAGATCCAGTAGCTCAAGGGGCTGTCCCCTGCTTAAGAGCCGTGGCTGCTACAGTCGAACTTGTGAAACGATCTAAGGATTTAGTACTAGGACATCCACTATTGCTGAAAGTCCCCCATGAAGTTTTTGCGATTCTCTTAAAGAGCCAGACACAAGCCTTCACTCAGCAGCGTTTGGCTCAATATGAAACTGAACTTTTTACCTCTGATCACATTACGTTTGAGAGATGTAATACTCTAAACCCAGCTACCTTCTCCCCACAGAACAGGAGGAAGGTAATCTCCATGATTGCCTCCATTTAGTGCATGATGCTGAACTGCCCCGCTCCGATTTAACAGATACCCCACTACAAAACCCCGACATTGAACTCTTCACAGATGGTTCCTCCTAAATGCATGAGAACAAAAGAGTAACAGGAGCAGCTGTAGTCTCCCTACAAGAAATCATCCCTTCCCCCCCTCCCACAGTGCCCAAGCAGCTGAGCTTATAGCTTTAACTAAAGCTTGCAAAGTTGCAAGGAACCGATCTACTAACATCTATACAGATTCCAAATACGCTTTTGGAGTCTGCCATGCAACAGGAGCTCTATGGAAACAACGGGTTTTTTTAACTTCAGTGGGACAACAGATAGTACATGCACCATTAGTAGCCAAACTACTAGAAGCCATCCAATTACCACAAGTGCTAGCAGTCATCCATTGTAAAGCCCACCAAACAGATGACTCTACAATAACAAAAGGAAACCAATATGCAGACGCAACAGCCAAATGGGTGGCAACCGAACCTTTACCTCACACCATCATGACACCAGCCTTAACAACTAAACCAGAACTACCATACAAACAATTTCTAGATAAAGGGGAATCTGAACATTGGGGAAAAAAATTTCAGCAGTTTTTGAGCAAGGATTTTGGAGAGTCCCAGATGGCAGACCCATAGCCCCACGACGTCTCCTTAGGTTAATTTGCCAAAGACTACATACAAAGGGACACAAGCTATGGTAGATGCCATCAGGAGGGTATGGTATGCACCTGGAGCCTATAGTGAGGCTACAAGAATAGCCACTACATGCCAAACCTGCCAAGCAAATTATACCACTTTCAGAAAAGCAATTCATGAAGGAGGAAGACCCTGGGTGCAGAAACCATTTGAAAAGATCCAAATGTATTATATACAGCTACCTAAGGCAAATGGGTATCAATATGCTCTTGTCTGCAAGGACCAACTAACCCACTGGGTAGAGGCCTTCCCATGCCGCCATGCTACTGCCCTAGAAACAGCCAGACATCTCCTCAAAGACATTGTGCCTAGGTTCAGGGTTCCCACCATTCTGGACATGGATAGGGGAAAACACTTCATAGCACAAGTCCTCACACATATATTCCAGGCCCTGGGCATTACCCAAAACCTCCATGTGCCTTATTCTCCGACATCATCAGAAGCCATGGAGAGAGCAAACAAAGAGGTGAAGACCCTACTGGGCAAACTCTGTCAGGAGACACACCTCTCCTGGCCATAAGTGCTCCCAATTGCCCTCTTTTATATCAGAACTAGACCAAGACAAGATATAGGTATTTCCCCTTTTGAGATCCTTTTTGGTCCCCCCCCCACCCGATACCCTACAAGGCCCAGATCCTCATTCCCTTTGCTTAGATAGGAGGGATATGGTTCTCTCTTCTTATCTTACAGCCCTGCAAAAGAGACTACAGACCCTCTGGACCCAGAGTACGCTGACAAAGACCTTACCCCTGGAAGAAGCCCTGCATCCATATGAGCCAGGAGATTGGCTGTGGATCAAGTTCTTCACCAGAACCTCACCCTTACAACCCAGGTGGGAAAGACCCTACCAAGTCTTACTAACTACACATACCGCCATAAAGGTTGCAGAACGAGACTCTTGGATACATTGGACACATGCAAAGCCAGCAGTCAGACCATAGCCAAACTCCACCACAATCAATCCCACCCATCAAACTCAAGAAAAATCTGGACACAGATCAATGGACGCTTGCAGCATTCTTCAACACCACTGAATCACATAACTGTGAGGAACTAAGTACAAATGTTAAATTACACAAAACTGGACTCCCAGGAGCTGAGTTATAAAGCTCTATTTTTTTTTTAATTTTTTGTTTTTCTCTCACCTTCTCCATTTTTTTCTTTTTTCCCTTTTTTCTTCGTATTTTTTTTAACAAAGAAGAGACTTCAGCCATACCTTTTTGAGACTTTTGAATTTTGAGACTTGATCTATACCTTTTTTTTACATTTTATTGTTACCTTTTTTACATTGTACAAAAAAAACGGGGAGGGAAGAAAAGGAATCTAGCAATGGGAAACATGAAATGCAATATATACTATGTATTATTATCTGTAACAATTGTAATACTTATAACAAAAGCAACTACATTCCTGGAACCAAAGTTTTTCCCAGAGAAAGGAAACGTATGGGAATATTTAGCAAGGGAAATACTCAACACCACTAATTTTTGCTTAGCAGGAGGGAAATCAGTCAAGGACATCTTAACCACATGCCTAATGGGAGTAGCAACTAGACGACATAACATTAACTACACCACATGTAGAAACCTTCCTGACTCCTCTGAAAGCATTTTCAGCTGGGGCCACTCTACAAAAACCAAAGACCACACCATGTACACCCTACACATTGCTGAACCAAAATGAAGGGGTTGTTCTGGGTCTTGGCTTTGAATTTTCCAATGCTGGATCACCCCTACGTCAGGCTCCTCCTTTTGCAGTGGAGACAACTTCCAACTCAAGATTTTTCCCACATGAAGGACACAAGGAATTTGTCTTGCTTTCTCTGGTGCTTCTCCTATATTAAAGTTTTCTGCTCATTGTTCTTCTCTTTTGATTCTGTGTAACCACAGAGACACTTTTAAGGATCCCAAGTCTTCCTTTGTCTTGGTCTCCTGCCATTTTCACTCTCATGGTACTAACTTCAAGTCTCTCTTCCAAAGACTCCCTTTCTCTAGCAAATACAGAAGAAAATTAACCTGCCTATTGAATCTGTCCTAATTCAGTCTGTGTGGAAACCTTTTTGAAGGAGCTGTGTGGGCTATTGAAATATTTTTTCAAAAAAATGATAATCAATTATAAAGTCTTATACAATTAAATGATTTTCCATTCTTCTTTTTTTAGAAGAAGCATTCCCTCTTTTTGTCTCACCTATCATGGAAAGCCTTCTCTAAGATCTACCTGGCTTAATAACTAATTAAATCTAACACTTCTGCATCATACCAGTCTTTTCAGGACTTGCTTATTGATAGAAAGATATACCAGAAGTGAATGAGTTAAAATACTTACAATTAATCAGTTAACAATTTTTATTTTCATCCAGAGAATATAAGATAATAAGATTGTGGTTTCTTCTCCAAACCCCAAAAAACTTTAACCTTAGACTGTCTACTATTGACCTCACCCCTTTCCAAAGAGAGACGTAGGGGGTGTGCATAAGCACACCAACCTACCTATCGTCCCTAATCCTGTTGGTTTTTTTCTTATATGTGTATCCATTTCATGTATTCATAACCATGCTTATACTTATACCTGTTATAATTGCTTGACGAAATAAATAAAAAAATAAAATATTTTCCAAAAAAGAAGTCTGACAAAAGCAAATTATGACATACAAACAGTTTCACTGCTCATCAGGAGGTATGGGCATGCACCTGGAGCCTATAGTGAGGCTACAAGTTCAGCCACTACATGCCAAACCTGCCAAACAAGTGCTACCACTTTCAGAAAAGCAATTCATGAAGGAGGAAGACCCTGGGTGCAGAAACCATTTGAAAAGATCCAAATGTATTATATACAGCTACCTAAGGCAAATGGGTATCAATATGCTCTTGTCTGCAAGGACCAACTAACCCACTGGGTAGAGGCCTTCCCCCATGCCGCCATGCTACTGCCTAGAAACAGCCAGACATCTCCTCAAAAGACATTGTGCCTAGGTTCAGGGTTCCCACCATTCTGGACATGGATAGGGAAAACACTTCATAGCACAAGTCCTCACACATATATTCCAGGCCCTGGGCATTACCCAAAACCTCCATGTGCCTTATTCTCCGACATCATCAGAAGCCATGGAGAGCAAACAAAGAGGTGAAGACCCTACTGGGCAAACTCTGTCAGGAGACACCTCTCCTGGCCATAAGTGCTCCCAATTTGCCCTCTTTTATATCAGAACTAGACCAAGACAAGATATAGGTATTTCCCCTTTTGAGATCCTTTTTGGTCCCCCCACCCGATACCCTACAAGGCCCAGATCCTCATTCCCTTTGCTTGGAATAGGAGGGATATGGTTCTCTCTTCTTATCTTACAGCCCTGCAAAGAGACTACAGACCCTCTGGACCCAGAGTACGCTGACAAAGACCTTACCCCTGGAAGAAGCCCTGCATCCATATGAGCCAGGAGATTGGCTGTGGATCAAGTTCTTCACCAGAACCTCACCCTTACAACCCAGGTGGGAAAGACCCTACCAAGTCTTACTAACTACACATACCGCCATAAAGGTTGCAGAACGAGACTCTTGGATACATTGGACACATGCAAAGCCAGCAGTCAGACCATAGCCAAACTCCACCACAATCAATCCCACCCATCAAACTCAAGAAAAATCTGGACACAGATCAATGGACGCTTGCAGCATTCTTCAACACCACTGAATCACATAACTGTGAGAACTAAGTACAAATGTTAAATTACACAAAACTGGACTCCCAGGAGCTGAGTTATAAAGCTCTATTTTTTTTTTAATTTTTGTTTTCTCTCACCTTCTCCATTTTTTCTTTTTCCCCTTTTTCTTCGTATTTTTTTTTTAACAAAGAAGAGACTTCAGCCATACCTTTTTGAGACTTTTGAATTTTTGAGACTTGATCTATACCTTTTTTTACATTTTATTGTTACCTTTTTTTACATTGTACAAAAAAGGGGAGGGAAGAAAAGGAATCTAGCAATGGGAAACATTCTGAAATGCAATATATACTATGTATTATTATCTGTAACAATTGTAATACTTATAACAAAAGCAACTACATTCCTGGAACCAAAGTTTTTCCCAGAGAAAGGAAACGTATGGGAATATTTAAGCAAGGGAAATACTCAACACCACTAATTTTTGCTTAGCAGGAGGGGAAATCAGTCAAGGACATCTTAACCACATGCCTAATGGGAGTAGCAACTAGACGACATAACATTAACTACACCACATGTAGAAACCTTCCTGACTCCTACGAAAGCATTTTCAGCTGGGGCCACTCTACAAAAACCAAAGACCACACCATGTACACCCTACACATTGCTGAACCAAAATGAAGGGGTTGTTCTGGGTCTTGGCTTTGAATTTTCCAATGCTGGATCACCCCTACGTCAGGCTCCTCCTTTGCAGTGGAGACAACTTCCAACTCAAGATTTTTCCCACATGAAGGACACAAGGAATTTGTCTTGCTTTCTCTGGTGCTTCTCCTATATTAAAGTTTTCTGCTCATTGTTCTTCTCTTTTGATTCTGTGTAACCACAGAGACACTTTTAAGGATCCCAAGTCTTCCTTTGTCTTGGTCTCCTGCCATTTTCACTCTCATGGTACTAACTTCAAGTCTCTCTTCCAAAGACTCCTTTCTCTAGCAAATACAGAAGAAAATTAACCTGCCTATTGAATCTGTCCTAATTCAGTCTGTGTGGAAACCTTTTGAAGGAGCTGTGTGGGCTATTGAAATATTTTTTCAAAAAAATGATAATCAATTATAAAGTCTTATACAATTAAATGATTTTCCATTCTTCTTTTTTTAGAAGAAGCATTCCCTCTTTTTGTCTCACCTATCATGGAAAGCCTTCTCTAAGATCTACCTACTTAATAACTAATTAAATCTAACACTTCTGCATCATACCAGTCTTTTCAGGACTTGCTTATTGATAGAAAGATATACCAGAAGTGAATGAGTTAAAATACTTACAATTAATCAGTTAACAATTTTTTATTTTTCATCCAGAGAATATAAGATAATAAGATTGTGGTTTCTTCTCCAAACCCCAAAAACTTTAACCTTAGACTGTCTACTATTGACCTCACCCCTTTCCAAAGAGAGACGTAGGGGGTGTGCATAAGCACACCAACCTACCTATCGTCCCTGTCCTATTGGTTTTTTTTTTCTTATATGTATCCATTTCATGTATTCATAACCATGCTTATACTTATACCTGTTATAATTGCTTGACAAAATAAATAAAAAAATAAAATATTTTCCAAAAAAGAAGTCTGACAAAAGCAAATTATGACATACAAACAGTTTCACTGTATAGAACAGGGAGTCAATCAAATTTATTCCAGCTGTCACATATATCAAGTGTTTAACTTGAAATTTGCAAATGAAGCAGTTAAATTAGGGGTGTCAAACTTGGGCTATCATGGCAGTATCATGTGATGTATCATGGCTTTTTCCCCCTTCGCTAAACCAGGCCTGGGTTTAGCCAGTGCATGATGCATTCAGCCTGTGGCCTGTGAATTTGACAGCCCTGAATTAAATGAAGTTCAAATTTGCTTTCATTTAGGTTGCCAAAATCAGAATTTGAGTACTGTGGTATTCGAAGGAATTTTATTAAAATGCTTTCACCACTCTTAACAAGATTTAAACTATTTCTTATAATACCTCTGGAATCCAATTCAGCTTTCTTGAAAACTGAAGTAAAAGATTCATCTTAGTTTCATTCTGACCTACATTCATAGGTGGGCTATTTTTGAATCCAGGACTCACTTTGGATAAAACTAGAGATCACAGACTTCATTTGCCCCATTCTTCTTGTTTAGCTAGCCAATCAAACTTCCCTAGCCCTTGTTTTAGACAAAGGACTATTTTTCGTTATAAATAAATTTTATTGAATTTACAATTAAAAACATATCGACATTACATATACAAAAGGGAGAGAAAAAGAAAAAAGAAAAAAAAAACGCTCGGTCTTACGAACCGAAAAAAGAAGAGAAAAAGAGATATAAAAGAAAGAAAGAAACAAAGAAACGGAAGAGAAAAGAAAATACATTTAAAAACAGACAGATATCCTTTTTGACAGTCTGCAAGGTCCAATTCTCCTACCTTAATTTAAATACACACATCTTGTCAATATCTATGCTTAAATTACCCATTGTTCATTAAGCAGTTTATCTCTGAAGTAACCAATTATACCACGAGTTCCAATTATCATGAAATGTTGAAGACTCTTTATTTTTAAGTGCTATAGTTAATTTATCCATTTCTGCACAGTCACATATTTTTTGGATGACCATTTGTTCTGTAGGTATATAGGATGATTTCCAGCACTGGGCGAATGCTAATCTGGCCGCAGTTAGGATATGAATTGTTACATATTTCATCTTTTTAGGTAAATGTTTATCAGAGATCCCTAGTAGGAAGAACTCTGGTTTGTATTCGATTTGTTCTTTGGTTATCTCCTCCAACCATTTTCTGATTTTTTGCCAATATTTCTGGGTTTCTTTGCAAGACCACCACATATGAAAGTAGGTTCCTTCTATGCTTTTACATTTCCAGCATTTTGGACTAGTGTTTGGGTTCATTTTCGCTAACCTCTCAGGGGGCAAGTGCCATCTATAAAACATTTTATATGTATTTTCTTTATATGCTGCCGATTTTGTAATCTTAATATTTCTATTCCAAATCTTTTCCCATTCTGATAATGTAATACTTCTTCCAACATTCCTGCTCCAGGCTATCATGTTCCCTTTGACTATCTCCTGTTCTAATTCTACTTCCAGTAAGTATTTATAGAATTTGGATATGTTCTTTTTATTTGATCCTAGTAAAATTTTATCTAGATTCTGCAGTTTGTTATAAATTCCAAAGTCTTTTATATCTTGTTTGTATCTGCTATGAATTTGTATATATAACCACTAATCAATTTTAAATCCCTGTTCTTGTAATTCTTGTCGAGTTTTTAATTTTCCTTGTGGATCTAATAAATCTTTATATTTAATCATTTTTGTTATGTCCAAATTATTGGGGTGTACCATTGCCTCCGTTGTTGATAGCCAGATCGGAATTTTTAAATAGTGTTTTTTGCATATATTTTTCCAATTAATTAATAATGAGTCCCTAATGAGGTGTCTATGAAAGTAAGACTGCTTGGGTTTCCCCACTTCCCATAAGAAGGCATGCCACCCTCTCTGGAGGTCATGCCCTTCTAATGTTAAAGTTCTTTTATTAAGTAGGTTGACCCAATCTTTTAACCATAATAGGCTAGCTGCCGAATAATATAATTCCCAATTTGGCAGAGCTAGGCCCCCTCTACTTTTCGCATCTTGTAGGGCCTTTACATTGATCCTAGTTTTTTTCCCCTGCCAAATAAAGTTAAGTGTAATCTTATTTAAATCTTCAAAAAAGTTTTTTGGCAACTTAATTGGAATTGTCTGGAATAAATAAAGAAATTTTGGTAATATATTCATTTTAATCGAAGCAATCCTGCCCAATAAGGATAGCTGCAGCTTATTCCAGGATTCTAAATCTTTCTTTGTTTGTTGAAGTAGTTTGTCATAATTGCTCTCTTTAAGTGATTTACCTTGTGAGGTTAACCATATTCCTAAATATTTGACCCTTTTTGTTACCTGTATCCCCATCATTGCTTCTAATTCTTCCTTCTGATTTCCTGTTAAATTTTTGGTCATTAATTTCGTCTTTTTTCTATTAATTTTTAATCCTGCCACTGCGCCAAATCGTTCTAATTCTTTTATTAGATTATATCCTTTTTCCAAGGGTTCCTCCAGAAAGAAAACCATATCGTCAGCAAACGCTTGTAGTTTATATTCTTCTGATTTGACCCTCACTCCTCTAATTTCAGAATTTTGCCTCACCCGTGTTAAGAGTGATTCTAGGGCAAAAATGAAAAGAAGAGGTGAGAGAGGCAGCCCTGTCTGACACCTTTTTCTATATTTATTGGACCTGTTTGTTCGCCATTGATTAGTATATTAGCCTATTGTGTATTGTAAATTGTTGTTATAATGTTTTCAAATTTAGTGCCAAGGCTCATATTATAAATTTTTTGAATTAAAAGTGCCAATTTAAGTTGTCAAATGCTTTCTCAGCATCTAAAAACATAAGTGCGGATTGTTTCTCCGGGTGAGCTTCATAATATTCTAGTACATCAATAACGGTTCTTAAATTGTTCTTTATTTGTCGGAACGGAAGAAATCCATTTTGGTCTTCGTGGATATGTGGATTTAAAGCTTGTTTTACTCTATTAGCTATGATAGAAGTAAATAATTTATAATCGGCATTTAAAAGTGAAATCGGTCTATAGTTGTTGATGTATCTATTATCTGCATCCTCCTTCGGGATTAGCGAAATCAGCGCCCCCCTCCACGAGTCCGGCATCTTGGCTGCCCAAAGTACCTCATTAAACACTTCCAGCATCAGTGGTCCTACTAGTTCCAATATTGCTTTATATAGTTCTGCCGGAATCCCATCTGGTCCTGGAGATTTGTTATTACTTTGGTTCTCCGTTGCTGACATCAATTCAGACCATGTAATATCTTTATTCAATAATTCTATCCATTCCTCTCCAATTACCTTGTCATTCGTCTCCTCTAAATAAGTTCTTATTTTATCTTCATTAACTTCCTCCTTTTTATATAATCTTTGAAAATAGTTGTAAATGATATCTTTTTTCTTCTCTATCTCATGTTGTAAGATGTCATTCTCATCCATTAATTGGTGTATCAATCTCTTTTCTTTCTCTTTTTTAAGTTTATGGGATAGCCATCTTCCTGGTTTATTTGCATGCTCAAAATAATTTTGTTTGGACCTTTTCAAGTTAATCTCTATTTTATCTTGTTCAAGTAAGTTCAATTTATATTTAATTGTTATTAACTGATTTTGTGTTCTCTGGTTTTTAGGGGATTTTTGTAGTTGTATTTCTAATTCTTTAATTTGTTGTTGGAATTTATTTTGTTGGGCATGTATTCTTTTATTTCTCATGGCATTATAAGAGATTGTCATTCCTCTTATAATTGCCTTCATTGTATCCCAAATATTTTGTTTTGTAGTTGCTTCATTATTATTTTCTTTTAGGAAATAATTTAATTCCTCTTTCAGCTTGTTAATGTACTCTTCTTCGTTTATTAACTGGGTATTTAGTGTCCATCTTTTCTTTGCCTTTCTCCTATCTCTCCAAATTAATTGTATTGGATTGTGGTCGGCCCATTCATTTGGTAGAATTTTAATTTCTTTTATTTCATTAGCCAATTCCCCATCCATCCAGGCCATATCTGTTCTAGTCCAGATTCTATGTGGATTTGAATAATATGTAAACTGTTTCTCTTCTGGGTTTAATTTCCTCCATAAGTCTATTAAGTTTAAATCTCTCATCATGTCCTTGCAGGGCATAGGTGTTTGGGGGATGCTAAGAGATTGGAAAGTACTTTTTTTTTTAAAAAGTATGCATGCTTTACAATGAGCCACATGGAATCAACATCACTTGATCTCAATAAATTTAGGCCTGTCTCTCAATTCTTCAGCTGAACATACATATATATTTTTATGTATATGTATTCTCCTGTCATCTTCCAGATCCCTCACACATAAACTTGCCACTTTCCTGTTGGAACACCTGATTCCCATCACCACAGAAGGCAGAGCAGGAAGGAATGTAGTTCTCCTCTCAGCTCATTTGCTCACTCTTGCCTTCTATCATATTAATCCCTGGAAAACTTAAGTCATACAAATCCCATCTGCAGAAAGAAGAAACCACATCTGGATTGTCAGTGCTTCTTGGTTCAAACTCTTGAGAATGCCCATAATTTGATAGTTTTTCCACATGATGAACTATTTGAAATTATTTAAAAAACATAACTGAGTTCCCAAATTCAGCCTGGGTGTAGCATTGCTTGGGGAGGGAGGGGAGAGAAAGAGAGCACCCTGAGGTTTGTATCTACAAGCTAAGTTCTAATTGCACATCATTGGTTGTGAAAAATCTTGTACCTTATGACCACAATCAAGACCAGAATTTCCATTGTTAAATAAAGCAGTTATTAAGTGAATAGTACCTGATTTTATGATCTTGTTGCTGCAGTTGTTAAGCAAATCTAGCTTCTCCCGTTGACTTGGCTTGTCAGAAGCTGTTGAGAAGTTTGCCAATAGAAATCACATGACTCCAGTATGCTGCAACCATAATAAATATATTCTGGTTGCCAAGCATCCAAGATTTGATTAAATGTTGGGGGAATGCTGTGATAGTCGTAAGCATGAGGACCAAGCATAACTCTCTTTTTTTCAGTGCCAGTGTAATTTTAAACCATCATCAAATGAATGATTGCTTGCATCCATCAAAATTAAATAAAAGCCTCTACTCTGGTGTTATTTAGAAGAGTTCTTCACCTTGGTCTTCAGTGAGGGAGAGGAAAACCCCTCACTTAATTGTGTTTGCCATCTTTCATCCTTATCCTTCATGGCAATGTTTTTCATCCTTGGCTGCTTGAAGATGTGTGGACTTCAACTCTCAGAACTCCATAGCCAGCATTGAGAAACAATGCATTATTTAATGTCATGTTTTATTTATTTATTTTATTTTATTTATTTGTAAATTGTTTACAAGATAATAAGTATAAGTGTATACATATTTATGAATACATGAAATGGGTACATATAAGAAAAAATAAAAGAAAAATAAAAGAAACAATAGGACAGGGACGGTAGGCACGTTGGTGCGCTTATGCACGCCCCCTACAGACCTCTTAGGAAAGGGGTGAGGTCAATAGTAGACAGTCTAAGGTTAAAGTTTTTGGGGTTTGCGAAGAAACTATAGAGTCGGGTAGAGTATTCCAGACATTGACCACTCTGTTGCTGAAGTCGTATTTCCTGCAATCAAGCTTGGTGCGGTTAACCTTGAGTTTGTATCTGTTGTGTGCTCTTGTGTTGTTATGGTTGAAGCTGAAGTATTCATTGGCAGGTAGGACATTGCAATGTATGATTTTATATACCATGCTTAAATCAGACTGAAGACGGCGTAATTCAAGGTTTTCTAGTTCTAGAATTTCAAGTCTGGTGGCATAAGGTATTCTACAATGAGTAGAGGAGTGGAGAACTCTTCTTGTGAAATATTTCTGGACTTTCTCAATTGTGCTAATATCAGATACGTAATGTGGGTTCCAGACTGATGAGCTGTATTCGAGTATTGGTCTAGCAAATGTTTTGTATGCTCTAGTTAGTAGTGTGATATTACCAGAGAAAAAGCTACGTAAGATTAGGTTAACAACTCTTAATGCTTTTTGGCTATGTAGTTGCAGTGGGCTCTAGCACTTAGATCATTAGAGGTGAGTATTCCAAGGTCCTTTACAGAGCTTGGATCATCAACAAGATCTTGACTATTCAGCTTGTATTTTATTTTCGGATTTTTTTGCCAATATGTAAGACAGAGCATTTATTTGTTGAGATTTGAAGTTGCCATTTGTTTGACCATTCTGATACACAGTCAAGATCTTTTTGAAGGGTAGCAGTATTGTCTGTGGTATTGAACAGCTTTACATCACCAGCGAAAAGAACGCAGTTGCTCTTAATATGATCACAGAGGTCATTTATGTAGAGTATGAAGAGAGTTGGTCCTAGAACACTGCCTTGGGGACACCACTATTGACAGGTACAGAATTTGATAGGACGCTCCCAATTTTGACCATTTGTTGTCTGTTTGACAGGAATGCTTCTATCCAGTTATGCAGTTGTCCAGAGATACCATAGGATTCTATTTTTAGGAGTAGTTTGTCATGTACCACTGAATCAAAGGCTTTACAGAAGTCTATGTAGATTGCATCTATTGTTTTGCCCTGATCAAGTTGTGTAGTCCATATGTTTTTGCAGTGTAAGAGTTGCAGATTACAGGATAGTTTTTTCTGAAACCAAATTGTTTATTGGAGAGTAGGTTGTTTGTCTCTAAGTGGAGGATGATGGATTGGTTAATAATTGATTCCATGACCTTACAGGTGACGCAGCATAAGGAGATTGGTCTGTAATTTTCAACTAGGCAAGGGTCTCCCTTTTTGAAGATGGGGATGACTGTGGCTTGTGACCATAGGTTAGGCCAGGAACTGGTCCTGAAAGATTTTTCAAAGATCATGCTTAGAGGTTTGGCTATGGCAGTGGATAGCTTTTTTAAGAAATAGGCACATATTCCATCCGGTCCAATAGATAGAGATGGTTTTAGATTGCGTAGTGCTTTTTCAACATTGTCTTCTGTAAAATCGATATGTATTAGATCATTGTAGTTATCTGTGGTTCGGCTAGAAAATACTGGGCATGATCCATTGCTGTTTACAAATACTGAGCCAAAAAATGTGTTAAAGATGTTGGCTTTAATGGTGTTGTCATTGCAGTCTTTACCATTAGGTCCTATCAGGGGTGGGATGGACCTTGAATCTTTTAGTTTGTTGTTTACAAAACTGTAAAAAGCACTGGTGGAATTGGTGCTTAGAAGGTTTTTGTTATGTCTGTGGAACTGGTTGGAGTTCCCAACCAGGTCCGCTGTTTGAGCGGGAGCATCAGCAGCTCCCATTGGTTGGCTCCGTTTGACGTCGAGCAGAGCCAGCCCGTTGTCGCCCGCTGGTCTGCGAGTTAGCTAGCAGACGCGACAACCCTTTATTCATAGCAATAAAGCCTGTTACTTGTACGCTCTGGTCTCATGCCTCGTCCTTACCATCGTTCTACAACACTGGCGACGAGGATGGGATGGTTGAAGGCTAGCCAGACGAGTTTTTACAAAGAGCTGTAGTCACAGAGAGAGAAAGCAAGGGCGCTGTAATCCGCAGCGCCCACGCCGCAAAGAGCGCGAAATTCAAACCTGATATGGTGAGAGCTGATTCGCTGAAATGAGCCTCAGGCACAGCAGCCGAGGCCACCCACGCTCACCAAGAGCGCGTTTTTCAAAAAAGAGCTAAGCAGCCCAGAGAGACAACCGCCGCACGTTCTTTTAAGAGCGCGATTTCGAATTACATTTTGAAACAGACGAACCTGTTCCTTCTCCACGATGAGCGCAAATCAAGCATTCCCTCCATTCAAACCTAACGAGGAGACGTGGGACTCCTACAGAAATCGATTCAGCCATTTTCTTGACGCCATCGGTCTCGCCGACGCTGCGGAGCATAGGAAGAAGTCCTATTTTCTGAGTTACTGCGGAGCCACCGTCTTCGACACAGCAACAGCACTAGTTGCGCCCTGCGCCATCAGAAGCGTCCCATGGGACGAGCTACAGGAAATACTTTCAAATCACTATTCACCCAAACCGTCTCAAATAGCCAGAAGGTATGCCTTCAGGGTCAGGAAGCAAACAGAGGGGGAGTCGATTAACGAATACATGGCCGCCCTGAGAACAGCCGCTTTGCATTGCGGATTCAAAGAATATTTGGAAGACATGCTACTGGATCAGATCGTCTGTGGGGTAAGAGATCTGAAACTCCAAAGGCGTTTGTTGGCGAAGAAAGACCTGACTCTAGCCATAGCTATGGAGGAGGCCCTGGCTGCTGAGCTCTCGGCTCAGTCAGCAGCTGAAATTCAGGGAAGTCAATGATAAAATTAAAATTTCTGTCTTCCTAGAAGGTAAGCCCTGCAGGATGGAGGTGGACACGGGATCTGCACTCTCAATCATCTCCTGGGATACCCTGAAGAGACTCCAGCCCAGGCTGTCAAGGAAGCAGCTACAAAGATGCCACCTGATGCTACGAGACTACCAGGGAAAGAACATTCCTGTCCTCGGGAAAGGCAAGTTCCTTGTGCAATTCCAAACCTTTAAGGGCCACCTGCCCCTAGTGGTAGTTAACGGTGCCCTCCCTAGTCTATTGGGACTTGATTGGTTTCCTTCTCTCGGCCTTAGCGTAACCGGGGTCCATGCTGTCTCAACTTCTGATGTAGATACCCTATTTTCAGAATTTTCCGATGTATTCAGCAATGAGCTGGGTTGCTACTCGGGCACCCCCATATCATTTGCAGTAGACCCCCAGGCAATCCCTCTTCGTTTAAAACCCCGTAGGGTGCCTTTTGCCATCCGTCCAAAATTGGACGCAGAACTAGACAAACTACTTAAACAAGGGTGCTAGAACCCACTGATTTCGCAAAATGGGAGACCCCATAGTCACCCCGCTAAAAAAAGATGGCAGTTTGAGAATTTGTGCAGATTACAAAACCACGCTCAACCGCTATCTACAGGTCAGCGCCTACCCTGTGCCCGTTATCCAGCATCTTTTACATACTTTCGAACCCGGCACCATTTTCGCTAAGTTAGATATGTCCCAGGCATACCAACAGTTCCCTGTTGACGAACAGACAGCGGAATTACAAACTATAGTCACACACAGGGAGCGTTCAAATGTAAGCGCCCAATTGGGTCAGCGTAGCCCCAGGCATTTTTCAGTCACTCATGGAGATGATTCTCCAGGGTCTCCCAGGAGTGGTCCCCTACTTCGATGACATTTTAGTTTCAGCCACTAACTGGCCCCAGCTCATTCAGAGAGTAAGAACAGTGCTAGAGAGGTTCAGGCAGCATGGCCTCAAACTCAAAAGGGAGAAGTGTGCCATCGCCACTAGGCAGGTGGACTTTCTGGGTTATAGGATTGATGCCTCGGGCATCCATCCCATTGAATCCAAGGTGAAGGCCATCCATGACGCACCCACACCTACCAACAAGACTGAACTACAAGCTTTTCTGGGACTTTTGAATTTCTACGCCTCATTCCTCCCACACAAGGCATCTGTCGCTGAACCATTACATAGGCTACTAGATAAAGACTCACCCTGGCACTGGGGACCCAAGGAGGCCCATGCATTCAAATCAGTTAAAGCCTTGCTCACTTCAGAAGCGGTCTTGGTTCAGTTCGATCAACGTCTCCCCTAGTCCTGGCCGCTGACGCATCCCCTTTTGGCATCGGGGCTGTCCTGAGCCACAGGCTCCCAACGGTTCCGAGGCACCAATTGCTTTCTTTTCCAGGACTCTTTCTCCTACCGAGAGGAACTATAACCAGATCGATAAAGAGGCCCTGGCCGCAGTGGCTGCAGTTAAGAAGTTCCATGAATTCGTGTTTGGCCACCACTTTGAGTTAGTGACTGATCACAAACCCCTTTTAGGACTTCTGTCTGGTGACAAGCAAACTCCGCAGGTACTTTCGCCCAGAATGACCAGATGGACCTTGTTTCTGGCTGCTTACTCATTTAAACTAGTGCATCGTCCAGGCAAGACTCTGAGCCACGCCGATGCCCTTAGCCGCTGCCCCCTGCCAGTCCCAGTCGAAGACCCAGCACCTATCCATGCCATTTTCGAGGTCAACGAGCTCAAGCTTCCAGTGACAGCCGAAGACATCGCGGCGCACTCGAAAAAGGACAAAATCATCACCCAGGTTCTGGACTGGGTGGGGAGGGGGTGGCCGGAAACGCAATATACAACTGATTTTGTCCCCTTTAAAACCCGCCAGCAGGAACTGTCAAAATTACAAGGTTGTCTGCTGTGGGGAACAAGAGTGGTCATCCCTACATCACTGCGAGTGCCCATCCTGAAGGTGCTTCACGAGGGACATCCGGGCATTGTAAGAATGAAGGCCCTGGCCCGCAGCTACGTCTGGTGGCCCGGTATGGACGCTCAAATCGCCAGCTGGGTAAGCTCTTGCCAACCTTGCCAACAAACCCGGGCCGCCCCTCCAGCGGCTACGCCCACCAGATGGGAGAGCGCAAACGCCCTGGTCCCGCCTGCACATTGACCTAGCGGGGCCTGTGCATGGCAAGACCTTCTTGGTGGTCGTAGATTCATACTCCAAGTGGATTGATGTAGCCTTACTTCCCACGACCACTACTCAGTCAATAGTGAAAGCCCTAACCCGACTGTTTGTCACCCACAGGCTCCCGGACACCCTGGTTTCAGACAATGGCCCACAGTTCACATCATGTGAGTTCAGCATGTATACTGCCAACTTGGGCATCAGGCACATCCTTACAGCACCATTCCATCCCGCTAGCAACGGGATGGCAGAGAGAGCAGTTAGATCAGCTAAAGAAGCACTTGCCAGGTTTGGTCAGGAGGACTGGCACTCTAAATTGTCTCGTTTCCTACTCAGCCAGCACACAACCCCCTGCACCACCACCAACAAGTCTCCGGCTGAACTTTTAATGGGGAGACGTCTTAGAACCACTCTAGACAGGCTACACCCCCACTATTGCCCAGACACCCCTTTAGGGTCCGATAGCCTGGTCAGAGACTTCACCCCACAAGACCAGGTACACGCCAGGAACTATGCAGGGGAACTGTTGTGGGTGCCAGGACAGATTGTATCAGTTACTGGCCCCAGATCCTATCGGGTCCTTCTCGAGGATGGACGTCTGTGGCGGAGACACGTGGATCAACTCAGAAGGCGACGGGTGGGCGCAACAGATACCAACCCATGCCAACCAGCCAGCTCCAACAACGCCTCACCCGCGCCTGATGGAGATCCCCTGTGGAACCAGGTTTTCCCAGACGGGCGAGAGGGATGGATGGAGAACCCGAGTCTCCAACCAGAATCACCGATCCAGCCGCCGAGCGACCCAACCGACCAGCCGGACCTCAAGACTCGATCGGGCCAACCTGAGCAGGGGGTTTCACCAGCACCGTCAGGCACCACACCGGGGCAAGCCCCAGTACCAACAACCATTGACGCGCGCTCCGAGAGCCAGGACTTGACACAGACTGGCAGTTCACCCGAACTGCGACGCTCTGGGTGCCAGCGAAGACAGCCCACGTACCTACAAGACTATGCATGTTCGCAGCTGGGGGAAGGGGTGTTATGTCTGTGGAACTGGTTGGAGTTCCCAACCAGGTCCGCTGTTTGAGCGGGAGCACCAGCAGCTCCCATTGGTTGGCTCCGTTTGTCGAGCAGAGCCAGCCCGTTGTCGCCCGCTGGTCTGCGAGTTAGCTAGCAGACGCGACAACCCTTTATTCATAGCAATAAAGCCTGTTACTTGTACGCTCTGGTCTCATGCCTCGTCCTTACCATCGCTCTACAACAGTTTTCCTCTTGTTTAATGTGATAATTGGTGCATTCGGTCTTTATTTGGTGGCATAAATTTTTGTATCGGCTTTTGAAATTGGCAACGTGACCAGATTTGTTTTTCCGCCAGAGTGATCTCTTTTTGGATTGAAGTTTCCTTATTGTTATGGGCAATCTGTTTTTTTGTTTTGTTTTGGGAGTTGTTGTTGGTACATATAGTTTGATGACTCTTTTGACTTCAAGTAAAAATATGTTGTAATGGTCTTCAACAGTATTGCATCCAGTGAATAGAGATTGCCAATCAAGGGATGAGAGATCGTTGTTTATAAGATCATAGTTGCCTTTTTGAAATTATAATTGGGGATCACATCATTGTGGTGGTTTTTGTGTGGACGTATGTTGAGACAAAAGTCAATCATATTGTGGTCACTGCTGGAAAAGGGTTCTTTAGTTTGTATTCGTAAATTAAATTCAAACTATTGCAGAAGATGAGATCGAGGCAGTTGTTTAGTCTAGTGTTGTTGGTTACTAGTTGTTCCAGTCCCAGATTTGTAACAGCATTGTAAAAGGTTGCATGTATGGTTTCAGTTGTACATTCATTTAGGGTCCAGTCAATATGAGGCAGATTGAAATCACCAAGAAAGATAAAGGGTATGGGCAGGATGCTGCCCATGTTAGTAGTGTATTTAGCTTGTTTACATGTTCGATGTCATAATCAGGTGCTCTGTAACATAGTAAGAATCGAATTGTGATATTTAAGGATAGTTCACAGATAATGGTCTCAGGAAGAGCAAGCTCCTGGGTAACTTGGATATTTTTTAGATGTAAGGACTTTTTATAGAAGATAGCAACACCACCTCCTCTACGAATTTCACGATCTGATCGGTAAACATGATAGTCTCTTACTGTGGTAATGGAGTCAGGGAGAGATGCGTTGAGCCATGTTTCACAGACAAATCTAATGTCGAATTTAGCCATATTTAGTAGGAGGAAAAATTCAGGTATTTTATTTACAAGGCTTCTTGCATTGAGTAGCTTGTATTTAAGGCCAGCAGTAGTTGGAATTGAGGTAGTTAGGGGCGTGCGTGCCTAGTCTTGGGTGATGGTGGATTGGTTGAGGTAGGGTTGTGGTTGAAGGTTAAAGCTGAGTTGCGGGATGTGTGACTTACTTTTGATACAGTCAGCATGGTAGTCAATGTACAGGTCCTTCTCTCCATTGTCTAGACGTTTTTGAGTTCAGTGCGGAGTACACAGGAGCGGGCACGTTGCTGTATGGTTAGGTCAGGGCGACAACGGAGGTTCTTATGGTTGGTGTTGGTTTTGGCTGAGTGAATTTATAGTGTAAATGAATTTGCGTTTGCTTGATTCATTTTTGCAAATGACCCTGCAGAAGCGTGGGGTCACAGAGCCGTCTCTGTTTTTGAGCTCTCGGACAATGCGGGAAATGTCAAGTATTTCATCAGGGGAGATGGTTGATGCTTGATAATCACTGATGATGTTTCGGACAGTTGTGATGTCATCATTATCATTGATGCCCTCTAGACCAAATAAGATGGCGTTTGGACGTTTCCGTTCACGCTCAACAGCTCCTCTGATGAGGATTGGGATATCAATATTTGTCTGGGTTATGTTTTTTTGTGGATTGGGTTGTGGATTGGGTTGTGGTTTTGTTTGATTTTGAGAGTAAGAGTTTGGTGTCATATAAGTTTAGTATGTCGTCCTTGCTATAACAGATACTGAGTAACTTCTGTGCGTAGAATCTGTCTCTGAGTCTGTGTGCAAATCCTTAATTTCTCCTTAGTTGCTCTCCAGTAAAATGAATCAATAAAATCCATTCAAGCAAGGAAGAGAATACACGTGTTAGTGATTCACATTTTCCTCTCATGACACCTTTACTTTCTTAAAAAAGACTGGTGACTCCAAAGAGTTTGGGTTTACTTGGGTTTACTTTATATAGATATTTACTGAGAAATTTAAAACTGAGAAATTAAAACTGAAAAATTTAAAGATATTTATTTGATCTTCGAAATTTTTGAGGTCAAAACACATTTGGAAATCCACTGCTGTAGTGGTAATTTGGAGTTTGAGCCAAGGGTAAGATTCCCATTGACAAAACCAAACATTGTTTGGTTGAGGCACAAAGGCTTTCAGAAATCCATGAAGATAAAACGTTTTTCTGAATTACAATGTAAACTTTTATCGTTGAAGAAGGAGAAATGGGTTTTTTTTATTTGAAATCCCAGTTTTCAGTTTGTGCAGTAACATATTACACAAAAACTCTAGAAAGAAATTTAACCCGGGTTCAGAATATTCACATAAGGGGACTCTATTGAAGATTCTCAGCATATTCTCCAGAATTTTATTTAGGATCCAGACCACGTTCTTTCATTTGTACCTCCCCGGAACTTTCCCACCTGGGTCTTTTGTTTGTTCGTTTCCTCCCCGAAAAAAAGAATTGAAGAAGAAAAAGCTATCAGTACATTATAAACTTTAGATGTCCGTCTAGCGTTCTCCGAGAAAGCATAAGTGGTTTAGCTCGCAACGGGCTACAAGAATCATTTTCTTGTTTGCTTTTTAGCGGGTTTTTTTTATTTTATTCTTAGGAACAGCTGTTCAATAAAGTCAATTCCGGTTTAGAAGATGAAAATGAAAAGGCATGGTTTGAATGTAAGCTCAAAGGAAATAAAATACGAGGCAGAACGTCTGGGAATAGTGTATATCCCGTGACAATATATATGTCCCAAGATCAAACTATCATGATCATGATATGATGATTGTCATTATCATTTCTTCTACGATTATTCCGTTGTCAAGGCAGGTGTCTGGAGACAATCAGTTTTCCAAAATTCTTCCTTTTCAAACCTTAAATTAGGGCCCGGATCTGAAACCCACGAAAATAAATAATAATAATAATAAAAAAAATCCGATCCTGGCGGAGGTGGGTGGGAGACGGGAGAAAGGGTCGCGCTAAAATTTTGGACTGAAAAAGGGTTAATAGCCTGGCGACCACGTGGGAAACAAGGAAGAGGAGGCGGCGCCTTCCTGCTCCGCCTTTGGAGCAGTGAGAAAGGTTCGGGGTAGTGAGTCCCTCCCTCGCCCGCTTAAGCAGCCGCTTCTGGTGCAAGAGGGCGGGAGGGAAGACCAGCTCTCCCTTGCAAGGGTGAGTTACAGGACAGAGGCGGACCTTTCCTTCTTAGAAAGACACGTGCGAGACGACCAGGAGGAGGTGGTGGCATCGGCGGCAAGGTAAGGGATTAGGTGGGGAGGGCGCTCATTTTATCACCCCCCGTCCAAGGTGGGTATAATATCAAAAGGTCGGAAAGGGGTGGCTGGGTGGGAGAAAGCTTAGCCATCTCTTTGCCCCTCCCATCCCCAACCACATCAAAGAGGCAAATGGCTGCATTCCCTTGTCTTGGTGTCATATGGGGGGAACGAATGGGTTGGAAGCGCCCCGAGAGGCTCTGCTCCGTGGGGCGTAGGGCAGTCGAAAGCCCGGCTTTGCAAGAGAAAGGTGGGCGCAGCAGATAGGAAAGTGAGTGCGCGGGGTTGGGGAATGAATGGCTCAAGGTCCTTTCCATGGGGGTGCGTGCCTCTTGCAAACGGGGTGGGGGCCCCGAACGGGGTTTGCAGTGGGAGAAGCCCTTTGCGGGTCGGGAGAGGGGTAGACGTTTTAGGAAGAAGGGGAGGAGGGGAAGAAAATGTTCTCCTGGAAAGCGGGTGACAGGAAGTGGAGATGCAATAAACGAAGTTGGAAGGGGAAAGTTAGGGCAGCTGTGTTCGGGGGGGGGGAGAACAGGAAGAGGAGTTTGCAAACCGTAAAATGGAGGAAGGGGTTTTTAGCGTTTGAAGTGGGGAAGGGAGAGGAAGATTCGTTTTATGCAAACTCAGTTTCAACAATAAGGTGATGTTATAAGCCCAAGCCCTGTTTGGGAAAAAGTGACATGACTTGCTCATTTAGGAATAACTGAAAATGACCTGCCTGCTTCCTAAACCTGTGACACCGAATGAATTCCCTAAAGAATCAGTCAGAGCCTCCATTCCAATTATTTAAAAAATAGTTTGGCTCTTATGAGTTGCTGCTACGCAAGTACATTAAAAAAAATCCACAATTGAGGTTAGTAATTAGTAAGAAGGCCTTATCCTCTGCTCCTCTATCTTCTCTCTAGAGAATTTTATGAATATTTTAGGAGGGGATGCATTTGTGAGCCAGATATTTCTCTGGGGATTGTTTGGAAAGTGAGAGGTAGAATTTTGAATTTCTTAGATATATATCTTGTGAAAAATTCTTTTGCCCCAGAGGTCTGTGATTGAGTTGGCAAAATAAATCAATGAAAATAATCTGTTTGATGTTTTTGCTTGTTTGTCAAAACCCTAGTAAGTAAATCCAGTAAATCAGAATCAGTAAACTTGACAATTGTTGATTCAGAAAAAAATACCCTTTCCAAGTACAATACATCTAAATGTGTAGATGTAATAGGCAAAACTGCCCCTGCTGTTAGTGTTGCTTGTTTTCATAATAGGTTTTGTAGTGGATAGTAGCTTTATATTTGATCATTTGCATTTTTTGAAAGAGGAGGCTTTTTTTTTCCTTTTAGAAAGATTAAATATCTCAATGATTATTTTTGAGAACCAGAAGCATTACTTTGTGATGATGTTTCAGTTGGGAAGATATAGAGCCCTGCTCCAGATTTTCTTTTCAAATTCTTATTAATATTGACTGAGTAACTCTAGTGGAAAAGCCAGTTATAAATCAATACTTACAATGTGACAAGGAGCAATAGTGGACAAGAAAAATATGCAATTTTTGAAATGAAAAATTAGGATTTTTTCCCCAGATTTTACCCATTACTACTGGAGTTGAAAATGAAGAAAGCTTCAAAATTGTTTTTCTTTGGGGGGGAGAATCTTTAGAATTTGATACATTCACCCCAAAGCATTATTGAACAATTGTTTTCCTGCATATCATTGTCACTTATGACTGTGAAATGATACAGTGAAATCAGTTCACGTGTAGAGAAACTAAACATAATTTTCTATGGTCTTGATTCTGAAGTGACACCATATGCCACTGGTGACATCTTCATGAGTGGGGAGAAATGAGAGGTAGCATCCTTGTGATTTTGTGCAAAAATGATTTTTAAATGGAATTGCAAATCTATTTTGCCCTGGTTTGGAAATTAGAAAACTTGAGAGAAAATTCCTGACTTTTTCTGTTGGTTAACAAAGAATTGTTTAAGATTATCCTGGTTCTGTGCATTTTATTTTATTGTATAGATTTGATAAATTATTCATTTTATCACCATCTGTGTGTGGTGATGTGCAAACAACAGACTTAAACTGCAATAAAAGAAGGTAACTATTGTGGAACAGGTTTGCTATTTTCTGGGGAGATGGAGCAATATTATATGAGCTTAGGGTGATTTCTGCAATGAGAACATTTAATTGAGAAATATTGTCATATTGGAGAAAGTTTAGTTCTAAGTTTGGCTTTCAGCATGGTGAAAGATGAGTGAAGAGAACCTTACTGTGATGTGATCTATTTATTAGCTTTTTATCCCAACTTTATTACTTTATAAATAATTCAAGATGGCAAACATACCTAACATTCCTTCCTCCTCCTATTTTCCCTAGAACAAACAACCCTGTGAGGTGAATTGAACTGAGAAAGAGTGTCTCGCCCAAAGTTACTGAGTTGACTTTCAAACCTAAGGTGGGATTAGAACTCATCATCTCCTGATTTTTAGACCAGAACCTTAACCCTACCTCCAGATTCTAAAGTGGTAGAATCTGTGAAGAGTTATTATTCTGAATGTGTAGATTCAGGGAGAGAGCTGCATGGATGAAACCATCATCCCCTGCTCTTTATCCTCACCCTTTCCAAAAATAGATTGGGCGAAGAATAATCACTTAGCATTATTCCTTTCCCCATTATCTTTGTGAAGGAGTTAACTGTTATGAGGAAGGTTTTTCTTTGACATTAACTCATCTTAAACTTTTCCAGTCTTTAATTTGCCCTGTGTTTTTTTTAGGCCGATAGAAGCTTTCTGACTGATGACAACTGCCCCTGTGAATGAAAGCAGGTTTAAATGATTGAAGTATGTTTGAATTATAATTGCAATATGTGAAACCCAGGGGTAACTGTCCTGCTCTTAAAAGTGAAGTCTTTTTTGTCGTTTTTTTTACACCTCAGGGTAATTTTTTTCTTAAAATGGTTTCTGCCAGGGGAAACACATCCATCATCTTAAACTAAACCAAAGCAAGCCATACAAAAAAGCCCCTTTTCCTCAGAAATAGCTTTCTTTTTTATATGGAATGGATTATGTAAATATAAATTTGGTTAATCTCATTTTGTTGACTGCTCAGGTGATTGCTTTTTTTTGTCTTTTTAGGGAGAAAGTACTCATGTAAACACATTTGGAAAAGCCAAATCCACTTGATATATGGCGGAATCCTGCGACAGAGCAGTTTCCTTGACAACAGTCTCTCTGCCTCCTGGAAATTGTTGACAAACCTTGGCCTAAGCTTGTGGTCAAAATTTGAGGAGGAAGAAGATTCTTCCCACCATGTTTGCCTGTGAGACGTGGGGTATCACTGGCCAAACCTCAGTCTACAATTGGGATAAATCTGTCTATCTCTTAGAAAATAAAATGGAGTCTATACAGGGTTCACAGAAAGTGGATCTCCATTTTAAGGTGCTGCTTGAGCAGGAGATGTATCCAGAGATCACAATTGAGGAGGAGGAAGAGCCTGACGAAGTAGAAGTAGATGCTGAAGGGGGGGCAGATGAAGAGGAAGAAGAGGAAGAGAGGGGAGAGGAGGAGGAGGAAGAAGAGGAGGAGGAGGATGAAGAGGAGGAGGAGGAGGAGGAGGAGGGAGAAGGGGATGAGGAGGAGGAGGAGGAGGAGGCACATCCACAAGATCCTCAGCAAGAGGCAATGGGAGCAGTTAATGGAGATGACTCCCTGTTTGTGGTGTGTACTGGAACAGTTGAAGAGCTGCTAGGCTTAGAGGCATCACTAACTGCTGAATCAGTGCAGCTAGAGGCAGCACAACCTCAGCGCTGGGAGGTCCAGTGGGAGGAGGTGTCCCAAACTTCACAGCCTTTTCTTCCTGAAATTATAGAATCACCATTAATATCACCAGAAGCAGCCACCTCCAATATCACTCAGGTAGTGGAAGTCGCTGCAGCAGAGGTAGAACTGGACACCTTCCCAACTATGGAGCAACTGGGGAATACTTCATCTTCATGGGGAGCATCTTTCATTGAAGAGAGCCACCAGGACCTTCAACGCTCCCCAGCTAGTGCAGATAGAGGGAGTACTGGCAAAGCACGGACACCTATATCTGGAGGAGGCAGTTTCAGCCTGGAGACTGCCCGCCGGCGCTTCCGGCAGTTCTGTTACCAGGACACTGAGGGTCCACGAAAGGCATGTGGTCAGCTATGGGAGCTCTGCAATCACTGGCTGAAGCCAAAGAACCGTACTAAGGAACAGATTCTTGATGTTCTGATCTTAGAACAGTTCCTAGCCGTTCTCCCTCCTGGAATCCGAAGTCGGGTATGGGAGTGTAGCCCGGAGACTTGTGCACGGGCCGTGGCCCTAGCGGAGGAGTTCCTAGCCAAGCAAAATGAAGCAGAAAGACCAGAAGAGGAGGTAAGATGGCTCAGTCTCCCTTCCTTTCCTTGCATATATTCTTAAGGTTCATTGTTGGGCTATATTATTTGGGGGGAAACTTTGGGATAGGCAAGTGCCTGAAATGGGATATCTGCAGCAAGTATGGAAGGTAAATGAAATGGGTGGAGAGTCAAAATGTTTTCCTTTTGGAACAAATGTTCACACCTGACTGATGGTAATTACGCAATTATTATTCTTAAGACTTTATGATACTACCTTTCTTCCAAAGCATACAAATCTCAATCTTCAATCTCAATAAAACATCACAGAACAATAAAATAAAACACCATAAAATTGAAGAAATATATTCCATTCTATTTCCAGTAGGTAGACAGAGGAGGTCTCAGCAGATTTATGGCTGGTCCAAATTAGCAGGGTGAATGCCACTTTAAAATATTTCCTCCTATAGCAAGTTTAGACAACTACACCAAACCACACCTAGTACTTGAGGTCGTTCTTCTTCTCCCTTGGCTTGTTTTACTTGCAGAACTATGGGAAGCACCAAAGGTGTGATCATTCCTCTGCAAATGAAATGCTACAATCCACTGTCTCCTTACCAGCCCTATCACACGGCAATCTATGGGCATTGCCAGCTGTCCTTAGCCAACTGTGGCCTGCTGATTCCATATGCTCACCTCACTTCTTGCTACTTTTAATCCATGAGCTTGGAAAGTCATGGGGGTGGGCTTTTTTTTACAGCAGACAGTCAAGCCCCTGTGCAAAAAATGGGGAGGAAATATGCATTGGGGGTGGGGTGGGGGGAATTCTGGCAATGGCTGAATGAGCTGGAGTTTTTGATTGCTTGCAAGCTGTTCCCTGATTTCCTACAGGGATGCAAACCAGTGGCAGAGACAACTATCAGATTGCTATTGTCATAAAAATGTGTTTATAGTCTTGAGTTGATCCTCAACCCCACCTGTGGTTTCCAGCAGTGTGAAATCTGACCAGACCCCAGTGCTTCTGAATTACAATTCACTGTGTCTTTTTATCAGCCAGACTGACGGGTGTGTTGAAAGTGACAGTCTGTGGAGGTCCACTGGTTTCTGCCTGACCTTTTAGAAAGTTTGTTATGGACAATCTTAAACAGGGAGATGAGACTGATCAGAAGTTCCTATCTGAAGAAACATCCTCTTGGTTGAAGCACCTGATTCATACTGAGATTAAAATGACATTTCTGGAACTATTTAGCTCTTTAGAACTTTGTCCTAACTTACAAATGTGTATTAATTGCGAGCCTGGATTTAAAATGACTCATGGGTGCATCTACCTCCACTGCAGCAAAATTGGAAGCTAAGTTTTGATCTTGAAATGTTTGGGGATTGAAATAGCAGTATAACTGGATGCAGAGCTAGAAACCAGGAGACCGTGAGTTTTAGTCCTTCCTTGGAATGAAAATGGACTAGGTGACTTTAGACAAGTCTCTGATTATTGTGGGGAAAATACTGTGGGAGAAGTTAGGTATGTTCACTATCTTATTTTTAAAAATAAGGTGAGATATACAGTAAATAATGTCCTAGTCCTTGAGAAGAATGAGATTGATGCATAAAAATGCTAAATCCAGTCTAAGCATTTGGGTACTGTGCAACAAACCATAATATTCCTTGGCATAACGGTAGACAGAACACGCACGTATCTAGAGAACTGAGTCCTCTAGATGCGTGTGTGTTTTGTCTGCTGAAAATTTTCAGCTATTTTATGTTGCAATAACTCTCTGAAGTTACTGTCAGAGGATTCTCTCATTACCTGTTGTTTGATCCTTTTAATTAGAGAATTTGGATGCAAAACTTTTATCAAAAGTAATGAACCTTCAAAAGTCTCCTACTGTATTTGTGAAGACAAGGACATTTTCAGAAGTTTTGGCATGGCCTGGGGCAAAAATTGTGGGAATTGTAGTCCATAAGATCCAGCAGGCAGCTGGTTGCGTAATCCTTCTCTATATAGACTAGACCAGATTGCAAATATACTATGTAGTGATAATTTCCTTCCAGCAGTGTAAAATGTATCTTTTTACTTACATTCAAGCTTGATCAATTCAAGAAATTCCAAATTTTCAGAGTTTGATTTTCAATATACATCAAACTTAGAATTGTTAACTTTCCCCCCCAGAAGCCAACGGTTATTGTTCTAAAAAGGCCTGACTTCCTAGGAAAAGGGTACGATTATTTGACATGTTTTCTGCCACTTTGGTAATAGATTGAAAGGGTTGGCATGCCAGGACATCAAGCAGCTCTGAATTCCTTTCTCCCTCCCAAGGAAGAGAGTGCAGGAAAGGGTCACATCAGATATACCTCACTTTCTTGGATGTCCCTTTAAAGAGAGGAAAGAAAGGAGCAGAAGCTGTAGTTTTCAGAGGCAATCAGGCTTCTTCTTTAACATCTGAGCGATTATAAATAGTTCGGATGCCAAAGCTGAGGCACCTCAGCAGGAGTGAGTGTGGGCAAAATTCTCCCCTCTCTCAGCAGGAAAAATTATGCATTTTTTTTTTTCATCCCCAAGATTATTTTTTTTTAGAAATTGCCTCAAATATCAGGGGTATTCTGGCTCTAAACCATCATCATGCTTATAATTTTTAAGAACCAAACTCTTGATTCATTTTTTCATTTCTTTCTCAGCTCCTCAAATCTCTGAACTGCCCACTGAAATCTCATAGGCTTTACAGATCTTTAAATTAAAACATTTCAACATCCTCCCTCCTGTCTCTTTATTTCCTTTGTCATGATGGTTTTCCACAAAGAGGTTTGCATCATCTGCCTTCAGTAGATTTCCAGAACGCTGCACAAAGGATCCTGGGAGCTGTAGTCTGCAGCCTGGAAGCAAAGGGTTTCTGCTAAGAAGTTAAATTAGGTTTCTTCTAAAAGCTCCTTTCTGCAGAAATGTAAACTGTAATCAGAAAGTAGGCATTGATATAAATTGTGACACTGGAGCAGAAAGTCACAATTTATGATTTTTTTATTGGAACTTCTTTATGGAAACCAGAAGCACTTGAGAAAGTGATTAATGTAGTTTCCATACTGTACAGCAAACTTGGCCTCCTAAGTCTGATTGCATTCCCCATCATCCCCTGCCAGGTAGCTCTAATATATCATCTTTCCCGAATTCTGAAACCCATGCGGTTATAAAGTTTTTCTTAATTCTTGTAGCATTTCTAGAATGTCAGTCATTATTTGTGGAAGCCACAACTATATTTAATTGATAATTTTGAAATTTGATTCCACTGATTGAAATTTAATTTTTGCTTTGGCCTCAGCTTCTAAAATGCCTATGAAAGGACAAATTTAGCATACCCCAGCCTTCAGATTATTATTGTGCATCTTTGCCTTAAAAGAATAGAAAGAGTTACCCAAAAGTCATTAAAAATCTGCAACTGAACCAAATTGACCCTCAAATTATGTCTCAAAAATATTTATTGAATTTATGGTCAAAAGCTAAAAGTTTCAGAAGACTGTAGTGTTCTTCTGAGATTTCTACTATTTCATTTCATTTAATAGGAGCATTGCAGATTCTGTGTTGGAGGGAACAGACTCAAAGTGCTCTTAGGTATTGAGTTAGGTATTGGTTTTTTTCCAGAGAGGTTTTAATTTTGATTTTCCTGTTTGAAAGGGAAGTGGAAGAGTCCAAATGGAAACTGATTCGTGGGGTATTTTTGTTGTTGGCTCTTATTGGCTCTTATTGGCTCCAGGTTTAGTGAAAGGGTTTAGAGCAGGGGTGTCAAACACGCAGTCTGCAGGCTGGATGCATCACACGCTGGCCACCTCCACCCCCGGTTTAACGAAGGGAGAAAAAGTTGCGATACATCATGTAACAATGCTACACCATGAGTTTGACGCACCTGGTTTAGAAGTTTAGAGAAAATATTAAAATCAAAAATTAATACAACAGGAAAGCAGAAGAAAAACCATGTATGCTTTTGGTTATCCAACTGTCCAAGATTTCATTTGCCAAGACTGCATTGAATAATCAATTGAATTAAAACTTGTGGCGTGTTTTGCTTGCCATCAGTAAATGATACTAAAATGCAAATAAAGCAGTCCACATTCTGAATAGCAACAATAGCAGAATACTATGAGATGGGAAGAATCTATATTATGATTATGATGATATCCCTCACTTACTTTGTACAAGCTGGAATGCATACAGTAATGCTTCTTTTTCTTAGAATAACAACCTTGTAAGGTGGGTTATTTTAAAAAATTCTCCCTAGTTTCATAGAAGGTAAGTTGGTAGGCAACTTGGAGAACATTTAATCCAACTCTTGTTCAGTTCAGGATTCTAGTACAGCAGGGGTGTCAAACTCTATTTCATTTAGGGCCACATCAGGGTTGTGTTTGACCTTGGGGTGGGAAGGGCATGGCCAGTTTGACATCACTCATGTTGGGGGCGCCTACAGTGACCTGAGTGCTCTACCAGTGAAAATGGGCTCCCAATCTCCGTTTACAGATGTGATGGCCTCCTGCAAGCCTCTGCCAGTCCTTTGCTGTTTCCCATGGGCCAGATCTAAGTACCCCATGGGCTAAATGCGGCCCACAGGCTTTGAGTTTGACACCCCTGTACTATAGCATCATTTACAGATGCCCAACTACTTTCTACTTAAACCTACCTAGGAATATATAGTTTTAAAATAAGATGTAAATATTCCCTCCACCCCTGCCAAACAGCCAGGTCTGTATGGGGAATAGATCCCTATGGGAGAGCTGCGGCCAACATTTTTATCCCCTTTTATTTTCTTTTTCAGAGAGGAAATGTTTATTTTTCTAAATCTGCTTAGGTTAGTATTAAACAAATACTAATTAGTTTAGTATTTGACTTCTTTGTTAATTGTGCCTCTTTGATGAATCTTCAGGATTTTTACTTATTTGAGGAAGTAGTGGTGGCATTTCCTAATGGAGACCAAGTCCTTTCAAATACTGAGCATGGAGATATATGCATGGAAACTGGACAACGGGATGATGTAGATATATGTTTGCTTGGTAAGGAACTATCAATCCACCTACTTAGCGCTTTGAATTGCTTCTATTTCTCTAAATGCATTTTTAAAATTATTATTGATATATGCATTCCCACCGTACAAGGATTATATAACATGGTAAACATCTAGGAACTAAATGTATAGAGTAATATAAATCCTAATGAAGGACTAAGTATACTTTTAAAAATAACTCAATTTAGCTTCTCCAATCCAGTGTCCTCCAGATGCCATCATTCATAGCCATTGTTTTGAAGACCTGCCAAAGCAATGAACCTTAAATTCTGTTCTTTTTCTTCTTATATTCTTCTTAAATTTGGTCTGCTGTGATATCCTCAAATCTCAAAGGTGCATTTTCAAAAGGCAACTGGACTGTGTTTTTTTCCTTTGAGGAAGATGTTTCGCTTCTCATCCAAAAAACTTCATCAATTCTGGCTGGATGATTGGTTGCCGGGGAGGGGTGGGGAGAGAACTGGGAGAAGTATTCTGACAGGATGTTCCGGAGGAATGTAAGGATTATATTTCTTTCCAATCATCTGGTGGTTAGCGCTCTGTCTGAGAGCCATTGAGGCCACTTGTGGGATTATCTGTGCTCTCAAGGTCACTTGAATCAGACTGCAAACAGGTGTGGAATCTTCTTGGAACTGCCAAAAGAACTGTGCTGTAGGCAGGAGATAGATGGTGCCATATCCCTCTCCCTCTTCTTGAGGGAGCACTGTTCAATTCTAACATAGATAGACTCTAATTTGGAAGTCCACATTCTGGATAGAGAGTGATCATTGGGGAAAAAAGTTGAACAGCTGTTCTTCAACAGAGGGGGAGGAACATGACCATCTATCTCTTGTCTACAATCAGTCCTTTCGGCGGTTCCAAGAAGATTCCACCCCATTTACATTCTGATTATAAGGGCACAGATAGACTCCCAAATGGCCTCAACGGTTCTCAGAGAGAGAGAGAGAGCTAATGACAAGATGACTGCAAATAAATAATCCTCCTGCGCCCATCCCCACCCACCTTTGCCCAACATCCTGTCAAAACTAATCCTTCCATTCCCCACCCCTTCAGTCCAACCAAAACTGATGAGGCTTCTGGGATAAGAAGCGAAATGTCTTTTTCCTCAAAGGAAAAAACATAATCTAGTTGCCTTTTTAAAAAGTACATTTGAGACAACTATGACCTGGATGGCTGAGAATATCCACAGACATCCTTCTCAAGTATAATAAACTGTTTTGTATAAACAATAGATTTATTAAAGCAGAATTGAAAGCTGATCATGGTTGTGGATTAAACTCTGGTAAATGCATATCAAAACAAGAACAGGAACATGCAGAGGTGATTTGTGAAGCCAGAAGTTTGCACATAGCAACCAAGTTATATCCCTACAATTTTCTTTTTCTTTTTGGGCTATGATTAAACAACATAAGAAATCTTTTTTTCCCCCATGGAATTCCAGTGAAGGGAATTTGGAATAATGTCTTCATTTTCCCTGGATAATGCAATCCATTCCTTTGCTGCCTTGGCATTGGACTCCACAACGTTATCAGGGTCTTTGAAAAATACAGGCAATTAGTAACAAGTGCTATCAGGCAGAAACCTATCAGCTTTCCATTATGCTGGTCTTTCACCGTAATAAAGATTTGATTTGTTAGCTTTCCTTCCAAAAGATCTAAAAAACGTCTTGCGATGGTGAGTATTCTTTACACATCCCGAGGCATGTTTTCAGGTAAGCTTTAGGTTTCACATTTTTCCTTTCTTGCATAGGTTCTTCTGACTCAGAAGCCACCTGGGATTCTTCTGCAGATGATGGAAGAGAAAGAGGAGGAGGTTCAGGTGAGTCAAAACCTTTCCTTCTGCAGCAGCATGATTTTGAATCGCTGTGATCTTATCTCCCTCCTCCAACCCCAGTCTGAGGGCTGGCTTCAGCTATCGAAAGGCTGACCACCCTGACTATAACAGTGAAAAGTCTTTATGGTTTTTTGAACTCCAAAACACTATCATTAGTAAAAAGACATTGGTTTTTGCCAATTGTCTGAAGGCTGCTGTCCTTAATCGCCCTCAAGCTCATTTGGTACTTACTGATGAAGCAGATGAATTCAGATTGTCTTCTGCATCTGAATAATCTTATTTTGATTATTGTGTACCAGACAAATAGAGTATCCTTTCTTTTTAATGCATTAGCATGGGCTTGTTCGGTATGATAATGGTGAAAAGAAGAAGCTTATAATTCTTCCATTTAAGATGATAGTCTTGTGGGGGAGCAGCTGACAGAATTTCAGCTAGGTAGTACAGGTTTTACAGGTAGTCCTCGATTACAATAGTTCAGAGATGTCACACCTAAGGCCCGGGGGCCGGATCTGGCCCGCAGAGTGCTTAGATCTGGCCCGCAGGGGCGCCCTGGAAACAGCGAAGGACCGGTCCATGGTGCCTCTGCCAGCAAAAATGGAACTTCTGAGGGCAGCAGGTATTTTCGCTGGCAGAGGCTTGCAAGAGGCCATCACAGCCAAAAATGGAGCTTGCGAGGGCGGCGGGTGGTCCTCCAGAGCTCAGTTTTCACTGGCAGAGCATTCAGGCCACCAGAGTGATGTTGAGCTGGCCATGCCTACCCTGTCCAAACACTCCCAGCCCCTCCCCAGGTCAAACACAACCCTAATGCAGCCCTCAATGAAATCGAGTTTGACACCCCTGCAATAGTTCATTTGATGACTGTTCAAAGTTACAACAGCACTGAAAAAAAGTGACATGTCCTTTTATACACTTACAATCATTGTAGCATCCCCATGGTCATGTGATCCAAATTCAGATGCTTGGCAACTGACTCGTATCTAGGACGATTGCAGGGTGCCAGGGTCATGTGATCACTTTTTGCAAATCTCTGTCAAGCAAAGTCAATGGAAAAGCTAGATTCACTTAACAATTGGGTCACTAATTTAGCAGTTGCAGTGATTTACTTAACAACTGTGGCAAGAAAGGTCATTAAATGGGACAACATTCATTTAACAAACGCCTCACTTGGCAACATAAATTTTTGGGCTCAGTTATGGTCAAGGGCTAGCTGCAGTTCCAACTGTTGGAAATCTATTCCAGCCATCTTATGTCTAGCTTCTAAAAATTTTCCAGCATTGCTTAACCATCATACTGATAGGAGCTAGGAATATATGCTTTATATAATAACAAAAACAATAACCATTGTCATAGTAATATAAACATAATTGAAAGAGATAGAAACCAGATATCGGAGTTCCAGTTAACACACCCAACAGAATCAAAACTCCAAGGCAGGCATATTCCTGAAAATATAGATTTATTAGGCATGTCCTATTGGCACATCTGGGGAAAACCCGACTCGAGGATCCGAGGTTTCCCCCACCCAAATCAAACCCCAAAATTCTTCCCCTCAAGTCACACATCCATCCCAGGGTCCAACTAGGTCGCAGGCACCATCTGGCTGGCTTTGGTCCATGCCTCTCCCAACACCTGGTCGAACGTCCTTGGCTCCCACGGAAAATAATGTTGTTTTGACTACACATCCCCAGCTATTGCTATCTCTATCTCCCCCCTCGCTTACCCACAGCTCAGACCGCCCTGGCTGTGGCAGTCCTGAAGATGCTCCTAAAATGTCTCCAGCTTAAAAGATGTATTCAGGGCTGACACCAGCTGTACTATTTATGCTGTCTGATTGAATTGCAACACAGGCTTGTACTTCCGGAAAAATGCCTTAAATGTTACAAAGCAGCTACTTCGCCAATTAAAAGACTTATGTTGTTTTCGTCAAACTTAATAATGAATGCTAATCGTCACTAATATGGATTATTAGTTAATGCAGACTAAGAAAGCAGCAAGGTTTTTTTTTTAAATTCAGTGATGTCTTATTCTGGAGTAAGTGCATGAGACAGAGGAAAATTATAGTGTCTGAAGCTAGCAAAATTTGGTTGTCTTTATAAGGAACAGAGCACTTTTTAATAAAAACCATTCAGACTGAAAATCTAAATCATTTCGTGGAACTGCTTGTCTTTTTGATTACCAATTACAGGTAGTCCTTGAGTTACAACAGTTCATGTAGTAACTGTTCAATGTTACAACGGCAGTGAAAAAAGTGACTTACGACCATTTCTCACAGTTATGACCTTTGCAGCATCCTCATGGTCACATGATCAAAATTCAGATATTTGGCAACTAGTATATATTTATGATGGCTGCAGTGTTCCCGGGGTCATATGATCCCTTTTGGGGATCTGACAAGCAAAGTCAATGGGGAAGCAAGATTTGTTTAACAACCGGGTAACTAACTTAACAACTGCAGTGATTCACTTAACAGTGGCAAGGAATATTATAAAATGGAGGGGGGGGGTTTGTCAGAAAATAAATATCTCACTTAACAAAAGAAATTTGGGGCTTAATTGTTGTAAATCGAGGACTACCTATACAATTCTTACCATCCCTGACCTTTGACCTGGGGAGATGGGAGTTAAAATCTCAACCACAACTAAAAAGTCACCAGTTCTTTGCTCGTAGCATCTGCAAGGAGGTAAACTAATACTTTGTGTGAGATAAATGTCATTGCACAAATGTCCTGACTTATGAATTTGTATCAGATGCCTTAACGCAAATATGTACTTGTGTCATTTGTGTGATGATATCAGGGGTTGCATGTTTGGGCATCGGTCACATTTGCTGTAGATGCTACTGCCTTTGCTTTGGATAAAACTTTGGATTGTATCTTTCTGTTTGCATGTTATTATTATATGTAAGGTATGTTATCACAGTGATTAATTCAAATGGATACCTGAATATAGCAATAGCAAAAACATTTAGATTATATACCACCCCATAGTGCTTTACAGCATTATCTGGGTGATTTACAATATCAGCATTATTTGCACATTGCCCCCAGCTATCTGGGTCCTCATTTTACCGACCTTGGAAGGATGGAAGGCTAAATCAACCTTGAGCCCCATCAGGATCGAACTCCAGACTGTAGGCAGAATTTGCCCGCAGTAGTGTACTTTAACCACCGCACCACCAGAGCTCTCTGTAATCCCAAATATGTTGGGAATACAACTAGAGCAGGGCTGTCAAACTCCCGGTCTATGGACCAGATGCGCCCATATCCAGTTTGGCAGAGGGGAAAAAAGTCCTGATACATCAGGGGACGCTGTGACAATGTAGTTTGACACCTTTGAACTAGAGTTTCTGACAATATGGCCCAAAAGAAAGAAAGTGAAGTCTTCAAGCAGAGTTTGACTCCTGGCAATTTCATGGATAAATGGCCCACCATTGCCTTCTTCTGTGATGGCTTTTGATTGCTTAATCTAGTTTACAGTTCCCATCAGCGGTGGGATTTTTTTACTACTGGTTTTGTGGGCGTGGCCTAATGGGTGTGGCAGGGGAAGGATACTGTAAAATCTCCAGTCAGAGGTGGAATTTGCCAGTTCTCTGAACTACTCAAAAATTCCACTACTGGTTCTCCAGAACTGGCGAGAACCTGCTGAATACCACTTCTGGTTCCCATCTAAAATACCAACTAAGCTTCACCCCTCTTTAGCTTTCACAGCTAGAGCAGATTTGCCAGGTGCTGCAGTAAATCCTCTCTTATGGAAGTTGAAGTCCCAAATAATCTGGATAATGTTAGGTTGAGAAGGGCTAGCTAAGAAAATCTGCAGAGGAGACACCCCTTTAGGAGGAGGGACATTATCTGCTATGTAAGATAAAATGGAAAGGCCCTTACATGGAAGTACTTATTGGAATATGAGTGTGTATATGTGTGATGTCTGAAAACTACTTTCTTAAGTTTCTCTTGTGTAAGCATAATTAATTCAGTCAATTAACCTAAACTGAACTAGTAACTTGGCTAATATTATTTCCCCCGGGGTGTAATTAATCCATTCAGTTTTGTAAAATATATATATATTATATATATGAATATAAGTTGGCTGATCATGGTTTATTGAGTCAGCAAAGCTAGATGGTGTCTATAAATTGTTTGAATTCTCTCTTATTCCCACATCAAAGCAGGTGGCCAGACTCCCAACAGAGCAGATCCTCAGATGGGATTTGGAGAAAAATCCAACGGAGCAGTGCCGCAAATGGCTCCGAAGAGGATACGGATAAGAGAGAAACGCCACCCTTGCATTGAATGCGGAAAGCGATTCCGCTGCCAGTCAGAATTGGCCCTTCATCAAAAAGTCCACACCCGGCCCAAATCCTATAACTGCACTGAGTGTGGAAAACAATTTGGTCGATCCTCACACCTTACCAGGCATCAGAAAACCCACATGGGTGAGGAATGTCATGTCTGCACCGAATGTGGCAAGCGATTCCGCTGGTCAACAGAGCTAACCATCCACCAGAGGATCCATGACACGGAACAGCCACACTACACCATGGATGCTGACACTTTGCTTCATTGGCCCTCTGAGTTTAATACAACCGAGAATATTTTGACAGGTGAGAAAGCACCTCCCAATGGTGATATGATAAAAACTCATACTGTCAAGAAACCTCATCTTTGTCCCGAATGCGGAAAAGGGTTCCGGTGGCCCTCTGAACTCGCCACTCATCAGAAAACTCACAACAAGAACAAACACTACCTCTGCCCTGAGTGCGGGAAAGGATTCCAGTGGCCCTCGGAGCTGATGGCCCATCAGAGGAGCCATGCAGGCAACAGTTTGTCTCCCATTGCTGATTGTGAGAACAGCAATAGCCAACCACCTCATCCCCCTCACCTGGGAGCTGGCATGACGGAGAAACGCCATCTTTGTGGAGAATGTGGCAAGGCGTTCCGATGGCCGTCCGAACTCGCCACACACCAACGTATTCACACAGGAGAGAAGCGCTACTTCTGCACTGAGTGTGGGAAGGGGTTCATATGGCCTTCAGAGCTGGCCGCTCACCAGCGAACCCACACTGAGAAGCAAGCTTACCAGTGCTTGGAGTGTGGGGAAATATTCCATGATCTCTACGGTCTCACGAGACACCAGAAGACCCACCTGGCAACCAAGGTCTATCCTTGCACTGAGTGCGGGAAAACCTTCAGTCGGCAATCTCATCTGACTCGGCATCAGATCACTCACACTGGCGAGAGACCCTATCCTTGTACAGAATGCGGAAAGCGGTTTGGACGACAGTCGCATCTCACTCGGCATCTAAGAATTCACACCGGTGAGAGACCCTATCAGTGTGGTGAGTGCGGAGTGAGGTTTAGGCGGAGACACAGTATGATGTACCATCAGCGGATCCACTTGAGAGAGGCCAGTGGAGGTCGGGACATGATAAACCCTCCTAATGCAGAAAGCCTTACCGATCCTCTCCAGAATCCTATCCACATCACAATTTGACATGGGTTGGTAGGGAAGTAATTTCACAAGGAACGTGTGATGAGTGAGTGGGACAATTTGATCACCACATCTGGAAGAGATTCCAGTGGTTGTATTATTTCACCAGGGTTTGTATCACAGGCAGGGTCCAAGAGGCACACGTTTCAGGGTTCCATACAGCCTGACAGACAATACTAGCACAGGGCCTATGAATTGGGTAAACGCTGCAAAGGATTCTGGGACAAAATGCCCACATTCTTCTCTGGCTATATGTTGCTTTGTAGTTGGGCTGAAAAACAGGGCTTCCCCCAGAAACAGATCTGGTAATTTGGTGGCCAGGTTAGCCCCGTGGTCCTAATTTTAGATTTGGCCCCTGCAGAGCTTTTGTGGCAGGAAAGAAACATTTGATAACCAGGATGTGTAACCCCTTTGCTATTCTTAGCAGGCAGAGCAGTGTTTGTTCCCATGGTTGTGGTGGGGTGTTAGATAGAATCTGTTTTCTCACTTTCTTCACTTTTTCTTTCTGTGGCACAAATGTGGTCAAATCAGGATTGTTGTGATTAGAGGACTCTGTAGGGCCAAGTTGTTCCTTGCAGGGCAGGGCATTCTTTGTTTTTGCATTATTCATATGTAGAAATAAATCAGTAATACTTTTCCCACTCATATGCTGTGGCAGTGGGGAAAGCTGATCTTTCCCACTTTAAAAAATAATAATATAATAATAGAAACCTCTTATGCGCAAGAGTCTGATTTGGAACAAAATCCAACAATCTATTACTTCAGTGGCAATTCATTTCTATCAATCCTATCAAGGAAAAGAAATCAGCTGATCAATCTAGATTTTGCAAAACAATATGGCAGTATCCAAAGATACTTTCTCTGAGATAACTTTCACTCTCCACGGCACTTCTGTTTTTCCTCTCCTCTTTTCTTGGGATATCTTGGGTGAAATTTCCTTCCTTCCCTGGGGGCCAAATTACTTATTTTTTAAAAATAAATAAGACAGCATTTGGGCCTTCAGAGCAGTGATTCTCAACCATGGCAAATTTCAGGTATGTGGATTTCAACTCCCAGAATGTTGGCATGTTGGGTGGAAAATTCTGGGAATTGAAATCCACACATCTGAAATTTACCAAGGTTGAGAAACTCTGCTTTAGAGAAAAAAGAATAGACATCTACTTTTACTAGATTGCTATAGCGTTCCCCCACCTGGGACTCTGCAGATGTCTAGAATTGCATTTTGTTTTATCCTTAGCCACCACAGTCATGCTTTTGGGGTGATGTGAGTTGTAATCCAGCATGTAGAAAGATAGCAGATGTAGACAAGCTGGACCATTATTTATTTTATTTTTTGAAAGTATCAGGTTTTTTTTAATCATGTAAGTAAGGCCTTGAATTAAAACAACTATATTGCAGTACAGTAAAATCACTACAAAATAACAGCTGGACCAAGCTGTTGTTTCACAATCAAATTATCAGAGTTGATGAAAGGCTCTAAAACCTACAGTATTTCTAAGATGTCATGAGGAATGACAATATCCACACAGCCTCCACTGGATGGAGATCCAGAGTGATGGCTCTTATGAGAAAATAATTTTGTTTTGTACCTCCAACGTAGCCTCTTGATGGAGGAATGTAATCCAGCACATAGAAAGATAGCAGCTGCAGGAAAAACTGCACTATTATTTATTTATCATTATTTTTGAAAGTATTTATCAGCAGAGGGGGTTTTTTTTTGGTTGAAATCCAGTAAGGGCTTGAATTAAGACAAACCACATTACAGTACAGTAAAATCACTACAAAATAACAACTGGACCAAGTACTTTTTCAAAATCAAATAATATTAAAATTATCAGAGATGATGAAGAGCTCTACAAACCACAATATTTCTAAAATGTTGTGAGGAATGACAACATCCTTGCAGCAGCCTGTGGAAGGAGATCCACAGAGAGATTGTACCTCCTATGTAACTTCTTGGTGGAGGGAATTATTAGAGATATGAAGGGTGTGGGTTGGAAAACAGATGTTGCCTTAACCTTCTAGCTCTGCATTTCTGAAATGGTTCAGCCCTATGTTTATTTAGAATTAATTATATTCCTTTCTTTCAGGCGGATTTACTCCCTGAAACTATTTGGACATAAAACTAAAAAAGCAAAATCTAGATAGGAACAAAGAAGAATACATTTTTGTGACTCTGTTTCGTGAAATGTAAACAAAAGGTAGTCTCAGGAGAATTTGAGACGAAAGACCAAACTTTGTGGCACTTTTTGTTCTAAGATTTTTCTTCTTTGCATTGGCTTTGTAATGATAAGGGAGATCTCGCTACCAACCTTTTTTTTTTTAATCTGCCTTTGAAAGTATGGAATCCCTGAAGAATGAACATCCTTTTAGGAATAACTTCAGAATAAAGAACTTTCTACAATTAGTGCCTTGTGTGTGCGGTTTCTGAAGAGTAGACTAACTTCAGGTTCTGGCCCTTACCGAATGGAACAAGATGAAGCTTTGGGATGGTTCATAAAAGTCAGCAATACCTTTATTCCAAGCTGTGCTTTTTCACACCAATTCTGCACTTTCTGTTGACACTCATTCGGTTTGTTGAAAAAGAATTTGCTTTCTTGCAGAGAAATTCTTGGATTTAAGTGAAATCGAAAGGTGTTCCTGCAGTCATTGACTGTATTAAACGTATTAAACATTTAATCTGGTTACTTAATTAACCCATTTGCGGAGTTTGTACAATACATTGAATCCTAATCCTACCAAACAGCTCTGGTTCACATACCAAATGATCTGTAATTTATAATTCCAAATCCTTTTTTAAAAAAATAATCCTGTTTGTTTCTAAGGATGCTTAGAGGGTTATTTATGCAAGAGATTCCTTTGACTAGAACCTTGCAGAAATCCTGCACAGAAACACCCATAATTTGTAGAAAAAGATGACCCTGAGTGGAAATTCTGAGTTTGTAACTTAATATTTCTGGTGAACACCAAATAAAAAATCTTAAATATGTTCACCTCATGCGATTCAAAAACTATGCCATTAGAGGGAGCTCAAGCTTTTCAAAAGAAACTGCTTTATCCTCACGATTTTAGGAAATCATGCAATAGTTTAATATATTACTTTTTAAATGTCCTGCTCTTTCAACAGAGCAACTTTGACAATAGCAGTAAGATATAAAGAAACTTCAGGTAAAATGCTAGAAACTATCATGAATAGCTTAATATAACTACCATTATAGCATTAAAATGAGGCTGGATACAAAGAGTTGTTATGGTCTATTGAGGCAGCCTGGTTTCTGGCAGTTAAAGGATTAAATCCCCACAGTTTTGATTTTCAGAAGTAATTTGATACTGCATTCTTCCTAAGGCTGAGAGAATTGAACCAAGATCATTGACAAGACTACGATTCAAGATCTCCAGGCTCCTCATCCAGCAATTTCACGCACTATATACTAACAGACACGATACAAAATCCTTAACTAAAAATGCTAGTCTAAAAAATACTTTAAAATATGTTTGAATTGCAACAAATGGATGGGATTTCTAGCTGATTCTTTTCTAGTTTGCATTTTGATGGAATTTTAATCTCTGGTACTTTTTACATTACTTAAAACTTTTTTTTTACTATTCCTCCCCCTCACATTTACTCAGATATTGCAATTTAACAGTTGAAGAATTATTAAGGAAGCACTGTTGAGCCACATCAAATCTAACTTCGGCCAGCAAAAAAAAAAAAAAGCAAAAATCTGCCTGGCACAGAATACTTTGTGCCTCTACAATTAGCGAAGAATTCAGTTAATTGCTGGTTTATATTTAGTAGCAATCATTACAGAAAGACGATTTAACAGCTAAATATGATGCAACTTGACACCTTCAGCAAGCTTCCAGAAATTTCTTTCAGGGAAATGTTTTTTTTAACTTTCTCAGGAAACATAACCAAACAGGAATGTACAAACAGTATAGCTGAAGAATAAAGATGTTTTCAGCAACATAAAAGTTTTGTGTAGACATCAACTGTTAACCTGTTGTTAATGGCAAGCATATGTAGCATGTAGCTGCTTCAATTAATGAATTCAAATTAATGAATGCAAAATTCTAAAATCAAGTGCTTAAGATTATTACTAATTCATCTTGAACTGGATGTCTTGCATAGTATTAGTTTTAGAGACAAAATTCTTCTGCAATCATGGTTTACAAGTAGTTACAAGAATTCATGAAAACTATTAGTCAGATCCTAATTTGTTCAGCCTCCACACTGAGCAGTTTTTGTTCATAGGTCAATGTACAAATTTTACCTAAGTAACCATGAAGTATTTTCTTTCCTAAGATCCTTAGAAATGTACAAAATGACTTGGCTCATCTAACATTGCCCAACTAGGCAAACACATCTTGGGCAATAGATAAGCACTTAATGGTTACAATGGATCTTTTTCCTAATCTCAAATCATTTTGGCAAATATCATCTTTGATAGCATTGTATAACACATCTCACACCAAAGAAAACGTTAGTTGGACTGTGACACTGTAGTGCCAACAATATTTTTATCCTAGGAACACTGGATTTGCTGTTGACAAGGCAAGCAATATTTTGTATCAGCAAACAAGCAATTCTCAAGTCTACACATAACATTTATAGCCAACAAGAAGCTATTTTAAATCAGTTTATCTACTTCCTGCTTCTTGCCCTCTCTATAATTCCCTATATCAATTATAGAAGATATGTATGTGTTAGTTTAAACTGGTGTCTTCCAAACTTAGCAATTTTAAGATGTGTGGACTTTAACTCCCAGCCAGCCATGAAGTCCACCATCTTAAAGTTGCTGAGGTTCAGAAATACTGCTTTATTCAAATTCGGTGCAACATGACAGTTGGTTAATCAAAAGTCCCCATTAAATACCTCATCAATATCAGAACTTAATAACTACCATTTAATAAAGAGAGTAAATATAACCATATTGTTTGCTTATAAGCCCCAGAACCATATCACTGCAAAATAAAATACTATTCAAATGATTTATTTTTGCATATTTAATAGCAACTGCTTAAATGAATAGAATTCCTCTCATCTTTCTTTACCACAGTACACATTTCCATGGCTAGGATAGAAAACTAAAACGATTTGTGACAATGAATTTTGACTCAGATTACACCCTTTTGTGTACTAAATAATTTCACTCAGTCATCCAACCCTGTAATTCTCTCCCTGAGAAGGAAAGTGACTGGACTTAATTGGGATGTGAAAGGGAAAGGATTATGAAAGATTATCCTTGCAAACATCGTCCTTGCTTGTAGTACATATGGAAATACCACCCAACAAATGCTACTTTGATGGACCTGGACATCAAACCTTCATAACCCTTCTGGTGGCATCTTCCTTGCTGGACGGACTGGAGACCGTGATAGTCCGTGGCTTTGATCTGTGCTCTCCCGTCGGAGGATCCTGCGCATCTGCTTTTGGGGCCAGAACCACCCTGTAGGGGTGGTGAAGAAGGGGGAAACCATTAGTTGGGTCAAGGGAGCCGCATCTCCCCTCCTTGGCTAGGCACCACTCCCCTCCAAAAATGGCTGTAGCAGTGGTCAAATATGGCCACCCTGAAGAGGAAGAGGTAACTGGGACAAAGATTGTGCTGGAATGGTGAAGAAGAGAACAGCAAGAAAATCGGGCTAATCAGGCACAACATTTAAACATAAAGGTACCCTGGAATTAAAATTTTAGGAAATTTTAAAGAAAGATAATAAAAGCAGTGACCAGAGAAAGTGAGGGAAAACATTTTTGACAGCTGAAAGTAGCTTTGAACTTTGAAAGGAAGAAGCCAGAAGAAAATACCTGTTTAAATTGGATAAATATATGATTTTGGCACTAAATAGGCATAATTAAAGCTGAACTTGATTGTCAAAAAAAAAAAAAAAACCCAGTAATTGATATGTGGACTTACTGGATTTTTGAATTTTAAAAGCCCTAAATAAGAAGAAAAAAAAAGGCGGGGGTGGGGGGCTTGTATATAACAAAGAGTGCCACCTAGTGGTAAAAGAAAATTTCTGTGGCTCTTTTAAAAAATGAAAAGAAATTGTTTATTTAAAAGACATAGGGATAATGGTTAAATAAGGATTAAAAAGGGGGATTCTGCAAGGTGATGTGGTGTAGCATTAATGTATTTGAAGTAATAAATTACTTAGTAGGAAAATATAGATTTTTAAAATGAACAGATTGGAACTGATACTTTCATGTTATTAGAATATTTGTTCTTTGTTAAACTATATATAGAGAAAAATTGAATAAATGAGAAAAAGAGAAACTATGATAAATTTATGAACTTCAAGAATATAGTTAAAATGAATTATGATGATTGCTGTAATGGGATTAATATCAGTTTTTATGATTGAGTAGACTAATTTTTTTTGAAATTATAAATGATTTGATGTAATTGAAGGGAAAAGTGCCATGCAGAATCTGACTTAAAATGTATGTGTGTTACGTAGTTGCTAGGAGACTATTGTTATTAATCTTTAAGGTGATAATTTAAAAGTTAAATGATTATTGGGAATTAAAGAGGAGTTAACCAAATGATATATAAGGTATAGGGGTGGTACACTCTAATTGGTAACTGTGGGGGAAACTTTTTTGAAATATTTGAATTGAGAAGGAATTTTTGAAATGATGAAATAAGAATATGCGATGAAATTTCATACCAGACAGATAAAAGTATAAAGCACAATAAATATGATGATATGACAATTATTTAAAGTTAAAAGAAATAGGTTAAGAAATGAATAATTTAGAAAATTAATAGAAAATATGTAAAGAAATGATAGGATATGAAACTAAATGTGAAAGATGAATATGTAATCAAGGTTATGTTTGTATGGAAATGTGAAAACCTGGAATTATGCTGTTCACTAAAAAAAATGTTTTTGAAATGTGAAAAAATAAAAACTTTTATAATAATAAAACAAAGTTCATAACCAACAGTCCCTGTGAAGGAATTCATAATCTAGGGTCTCAGACTTATTCAGCTGGCATTCATTTCCAAGAGGATCTGACTGATTTTAAATATATAAAATATTTAGCTAGCTTGTTTGATGTCTCAATTACAGAAGTTAGTCTCTGTCCCAGGGACCACTAACATGAATTTTGACTGACAGTGGCTTGCTGACGGTGGGAGAGAGAGAGAGAGAGAGAGAGATCTGATCTAACTGCTCTCTCTCTCTGTCTCTCTCTCACATACACACACATGCACACACACACAAGCAAATTTCAGAATTCCTTGGTCCAATACATTTAGAGATCACCATTTCTGAAAGATAATTATGGTTATTCTTTGCAGATATTTTTACAGGATCCAGCAATTTTCCAGCATGTCTCCCACTTGTTAGGAAAGCTAGGCTAGAATGGAGAGCTCTACTTTCTCTAGAGAACAAACATGGGTGCAACCATTTTTGTCTCTTAATTTCCAGTTCAAGTTCCATTTAGTCTTCCCAGTAATAACATGTTCCACAAACTATTCTCAGTTTATAGGCTTAGGTGTCTTTTAATTGATGCTTTAAAGATAAAAACTAGGATACAGTGCTATCATTGATCTTTTAGAGTATATAATTCATTTGTGGGCACCAAAACCAAGAATCTTACCTCCAGGATCTTTAACTTTCTGTCTCCAACTCCCAATTATTCTCTCACAAACACAGATTAGGCCAATCTATTTTGCGCACGTGTACACACTGTGCATGGACACATGTGCCAAATGCGCACTTTGTACAGGTGCAGAGGCGTTCCCACTCGCCTCCTGCAAACCTGCACTCTCCTGGTTGCTTCAGCAGCTGCCTTGTGGCATTCTACTCTTGCCGCACAAAGCAGCCGCACTTCAAAAGCTGAGGATAAAGGTGACTATGGAAGCCTGGGTGGGTGAGTGGGTGGGCCCAACAGCAGAGCGGTGGAGAGAATTGGTTCAGTCTCTGCCACTCATCAGTGCTACCGGCTTGGAAGAAGTGGGCTGAACCGGTAGAAAACCACTACTGAATGGAACTGAAAAAAAGTGACTTATGACAGTTTTTCACATTTATGGCCTGGAGTGAAGTGGAGTGGAGTGGAGTGGAGTGGAGTAGAGTAGAGTAGAGTAGAGTAGAGTAGAGTAGAGTAGACCTTAGAGGAACCTTAGAGCATTCCATAGTCATGTGATCAAAATTCAGAGACTTGGTACCTGACATCAGTGGTGGGATTCAATTTTTTTTACTACAGGTTCTGTGGGCATGGCTTGGTGGGCGTGGCAGGGGAAGGATACTGTAAAATCTCCAGTTGAAGATAATGTTTGCTGGTTCTCCAAACTACTCAAAATTTCCGCTACCGGTTCTTCAGAATGGGTCAGAACCTGCTAAATACCACCTCTGCCTGACGTATTTATGGTGGTTGCAGCATCGTAGAGTCTTGTGATAATCTTTTGCAACTTCCTGGAAAAGCAAAATTAATGGGTAAGACATATTCAATTAACAATTGCATTACTAACTTAACAACTGCAGTGATTCACTTAACATCTGTGGTAAGCAAGGTCACAAAATGGGGCAAAGCTCACTTAACGAGAGACATTTTGGGCTCAGTTGTGGTTGTAAGTCGAGGACTACATCTAAAGGGATTCTATGGATCAGGCACCCTCCCAAAAGTTTGTGAGTGAGTCTCTTCACCTCTTACATTTGGCTGTTAGGTTAAAGTTTAAACACACTAAGACTATGCAATCCAACCCCACGTTTCTCTTTTATAGGTTAGGCATTCAGTACTCGTTTTATTGTGCTTTGGTTTATTGTACTTCACAAATATTGTAGTTTTTTTCCACCAGCAAAAAGGTTATCACTCACTGAAGGCTCAGATGATGATTAGCATTTTTTAGCACGAAAATACAGGTAATCCTTGACTTACAACAGTTCATTTAGTTACAACCGCACTGGAAAAAATGACATGACCATTTTTCACACTTACAACTGTTGCAGCATCCCCACGGTCACATGATCAAAATTCAGACCCTGTGTAAATATACCTGTTATATGTACTGGGAAAGAAAATAATTCACTGGGAAACAAAAAAAAAAACCCCATTTGCCTCACTTTATTGTACTGCAGGCCACTTCTGCTAACTATCGGCTATTCAAATCCCACCAGGCTCAAGGTTGACTCAGCCTTCCATTCTTCCGAGGTGGGTAAAATGAGGACCCAGATGTTGGGGAGGACTGTAAACAGTGGTGGGATTCAATTTTTTTTGCCACCGGTTCTGTGATTGTGGTGTGGCTTGGTGGGCATGGCAAGGGAAGGATACTGCAAAATCTCCATTCCCTCCCCACCCCACTCACCTGCTTTCCAGCCCCATTCTCCTGTGCAGGGCAACCAAAGAAGACCCAGCCGATCAGCTGGGACTCAATGGGAGGCAGAGAATAGATGAGGGCAGGGCTAGTCAGAGGTGGGATTTGCCGGTTCTCCAAACTATTACAAACTTCCACTACTAGTTCTCCAGAACTGGTCAGAACCTGATGAATACCACCTCTGGCTGTAAAGCACTATGAAGCAGTATATAAGTCTAAGTGCTATTGCTATTTATTGCAATATTCACTTTATTATAGTGGTCTTGAATCAAACTCCAATATTTCTAAGGTATACCTGTAGTTAATTAATACAAATTAATCCTACCAAGTTTTACAATGTAAATCCTGCAATAAAAAGTCATCTTACTGTAATGGCTTTTCAATATTTTAAATATCAGAACATTTTTTTTACTGACAAGGAGATTCATAAGACCCGTGGTGCTCTTGGAACTCCTGATTGTTCATTAATTTACAGGTTGATATAATTTATTCAACACATCTATCAAAGAAGGACAAAAAAGTTAATGTTTTTCTAAGATTGCCTTTGCCTTTGATCGTCTCCTTATGCCCAACAGGAGTAAATCGAAGTACTTGCTTTCACTTCTCCAAGTCCTTTCTTTGAAACTCAGAAAAAAATATCAATGGAAGTAGACCATATACAGGACAAAGAATCAAATCTAAATTCCGGTCAAAATTCATCAAAGAGAACTGTTTCATTTTAATACTAGAGTTCTGCCCTCTAATATGCTAATAAATAAATGTCCTTCAATAAATAAGTAATAAGCACCTGAGCTTCTGATCTTGTGATGTGCTCTTTCTGTGCAAAGTTGCAAGTCCAAATCTACGAAATCATAATGACGACATTTGGGATTTGTAGAAGTTACTTAAAAGAATTGCTTTGTTAATCAAGATCCAGAAAATATCATTTAAAAGCAGGATTGTAGGGGGCATGTTTTCCTCCTAGGTAAAGGGAAGAGGGGGCTTTGAAGATTCATCTAGTAAATATGGTGTCTAAAACCTTACAAAGCTGATATTAATGACATGTCTTTAAGAGGGAAAGAAGTTCAGGCAAGTTTGAATGCCAGAAACTTTTTAAAAAAAGGATTTGATTTCCAGCCAACCTAGTATCAAACACTGCCAAGCATTGCAAAACATGTGTTTCAAAAGGCAAAGCCCTCCCTATTTGGCTGGATCAGGACGGCTGAATCCAGTTCCTCTTAAATACTCGCAGTTCTTCTCAGTACAGACTAAAGTTTCTCTGCTGCTTCACTTATCTGCCTCTGCTCCAGTTCCCAAGCCAAAGCCCACCAGGAGGCCAGCCATCTCCATCCAAGCCAAGGTAAATATTCCAGACAGCTGGGACTCTTCCTGCTTGGCTGCACTTTGCAAAAGGAAGGAAGAATGTGGGTCATGTAAAATAGAAGTTTTGAATCAGAACTTGTTGGGTCTTTGTGAAGGGCTGTCTTAAGGGCTGTCTTCCCCAATATATGCAGATACAAGCTGGTGAGTATTGCTGTTTTCTTTAAAAGAGGGACTAGCATGTGAAGATTGAAACTGCCTTGATTACCCTTGAACAATTTTTCACACTTCTGTGAAAAACAGAAACTGCAGTTTCTTAGGAAAACATTTTAAATTATAGCATATTTGGATATCAAGGTTAGAGATATGCTTTCCTTTTTTTCTATTCCTTCTCTATGTCTTCCTTACTATCTATCTCCTCCAGCTGACTTTTCAATCCTGCGTCCAGGGTGACAGGACTATCTCTATATGTCAGATGTTCTGAAACATTTGGGGGTGCTTCTATAAACTGCTATTCTCATGAGGCTCTGAATACAGGATAGCTGCTGGGTTGGCTTGCAAATCTCTTAACTCTGGATGAAAAGAGTTGCATTTCCTCAGAATGCCATTCTCCGCTTTAATCCATTCTCAGCGAAAATGAAGCAAGAAGAGGTACGTCCTCCATTGGTCCCTGTTAAGGGGATCCCCATGATAAAGTATTTTGCAGAAATCTATGATGAAGTGGAAAGATTTGAAGCACATCCAGATGATCTACTGATCTCTACATATCCCAAGTCTGGTGAGTGACGCTTTTGACTTCACTTTCTTAAATGAAGAATGTAAATGCTGGTCATTCATGTGTGGATAATTTCCAGTTCTCTACTTTCCCTTTGTTCTATCAACACACAAGACAATAAGTTCTAGGCAGCTGGAAAGCAACTTTTTCTTTGAGAGGCTGACTATATACGCCTGAAAAGGGACATATCTACTTACATTACAGCTGCCCTGCATCCCAATGATTTATTGCCCTTAGTTTTGCATCATGAAGGCATTTTTCTTCCTACTAATTTTCTTTTTTGCAAAAACATATCTTGTTGCTAAATTATAGTATACTATTAACAGATTGCTAGGTGCATTCAGCATAGCTGACATGCAATTTAATATAAAACAGAATTATTTTGGGATATATTATTGAAGCAATTTCATCTGTCACTTAAAATACATTTTGGTTAATGTGTGGCCTAAACGTACATGTGAAAAAGAGACACAATCAGCATGAATTTGCAGGCAAGACTTCACAGCAGGACACCTCTGGATAGCTTCCAAATATTTATTAGCAGAACTCTCATTTGATAAGAAAACCGGTGGAATGTTTAATTTGATATGCCGTTGTTAGCTACTAGAGACTGCCCTTTTAAGTGGTGTGTATGAGGGAGAACAGGGTGTTTAGTATGCATTCTCACTGCCTGCTTGTCCATCCTCCCTTCTAAGTTTCTTTCCTGTACATAGGACATAAAAACCACACTTCTAGTAGGAGGAGAGCTGCTTTGCTCATGACTGTCCAGAAAAGCAGATAGTTCTAGACCAGGGGTCCCCAACCCCAACCCCAGGCCATGGCCCACTTACCGTGCTGTGGCCGTTTCATAAGTGAGCTGTGTGATCTGTTGGTTGGTGTATATGTGCAGGTGTTTGTGCAGCTTGACGTGTACCAGTGGCAGCCATGCAGCTCAATTTACAGTGGGCAGGCTCACCACTTGCATTGGCCAATTCCCTTCTTCCCCTTTCCCTGTGGGAACACCAAGCCATAAAGTTGGGGACTCCTGTCCTAGGCAGATGAACCGGCCTCCTGTTCTCTTCCCTGATCTCAATTTCTCACTGAAAACAATGTTTTCCAAAAGCATTTTTCATTTTGCAAATACAATCCTGTCATCGTTATCACTTTTATGGGTCACTTTCTTTACAACTCAGGAAACTCATTAGAAGAACATTTTCCCACTCTGATTGATGGCACCTCTTGTTTATCCTAAAGAAAATCTTGGGATTTTGGACTTTTCTTCTGCTCAGGCCAAAATCTGGGAGAACAAGCAGCCAATTCTAAACACAATGGTCTATTTAAACTGATGAAAACTTTCATAATGTGTTAAACAGACTGATTAAACAAATAAAACGTTTCCTCAAACTTTAAATGGGGTACGCTGGTTATCTTAATATGTCATGAAATGGAATGTGGAAATAAATTTTCTTGTTATTTAAGATGATCCGTGGATATGCGTTTTGGCAAAGCAGAGCTTTCCCTGACAAAGGCCCAGATTAGGAGACTGTGCAGACTCTTAATCTGGGCTTTTCTGGGCTTCTCCAGGAGTGATATGATAGCAGTGTTCCAATATTTGAGGGGCTGCCACAAAGAAGAGGCAAATCAACCTATTTTACAAAGCACCAGAAGGCAGGACAAGAAGCAATGGATGGAAACTAATCAAGGAGAGAAGTAACCTGGAATTAAGAAAAACTTTCTAACAGCGAGACCAATCAACCAGTAGAATAGTTTGCTTTCAGAAGTGGTGGGTTCTCCATTACTGGAGACTTTTAAGAAGAGACTGGATATCCACTTGTCTGGAATGGTATGGGGTCTCCTGCCTAAGCAGGAGGTTGGATTAGAAAACCTCCAAGGTCCCTTTCTATTCTATTATGTCGTTATTCTGTTATTCCGTTCTAAAATGAATTAGGGTGGGGGAAGAAGTTTAGAGTAGCAATAGCAATAACATTTAGACTTATATACTGCTTCACAGTGCTTTATAGCCCTCTCTTAGAAGTTTACAGAGTCAGCCTGTTGCCCCCAACAATCTGGGTCCTCATTTTACTGACCTCGGAAGGATGGAAGGCTCAGTCAACTTTGAGCCTGGTGAGATTTGAACTGCCAAATTGCAGGCAGCTGGCAATCAGCAGAAGTAGCCTGCAGTTCTGCATTCTAACCACTGCGCCACTGCAGCTCATAGTCATGGATAGCCACACACTAAAAAATTTCAGGATAGAGTAGTAGGTTAGAAGGTTATTGCTTTACTTTGGCAAGATTCTGTCCATTAGCTTATAAGCAAATACAGGTTTGGACCTAATTGGATTTCACTGGGTAGTCTTGGGCCTGACAATAATAAACTCTTTTAATTCTGTTGATCTTAAGTTTGACTTGGAAGAAAACTGAATCAGCATGAAATTTACTCTGCCTGGTGCCCAATCTCTATCCTCCTCTATTGCTTTTGTTTAATCTCATTTGCATTCATAATAGATTAATAGGAAGAGAGCCAGGTTATAGCAAAACCTGCGATAGCAAAACAAAAAACCAAAAAAACTAAAACTATTTTGCTTTTCCACTTGTAACACTGGAATTGAAGTCTGGTGGAACACCAAAGGGCAGGATCAGAAAAGCATTTTAGATGGATAGGGATATCCTGCCACTCCTGATTGGCACCTGGAGCAGACAATTTCACTCTAATTCAAGAATGAAGTGTTGAGTAGGAAAACACTTTCAGAAAATAAAGTGGATCTAGAAAGTCTACACACCCCTGTTAAAATGCCAAGTTTTAAGATATAAAAAAATCAAACCAAGATAAATCAATTCAAATGTTTTTCTACCTTTAACATAACATACAGATAGTCCTCAATTAATGACATAATAGAGCCCAAAATTTCCATTGCTAAGCAAGTTGTTAAGTGAGTTCTCTCCACTTGATGCCGCTTTCTTGCCGCAGTTGTTCAATGAATCACTGCATTTGTTAAGTTAGTAACATGGTTGTTACATGAATCTGGCTTCCCCATTGACTTTGCTTGTCAGAAGGCTGCAAAAAGTGATCACATGACCCTAGGGACACTGCAACCATCATAAATACATGCCAGTTGCTGAGTGCCAGAATTTTGATCACCTAACCATGGGGATGCTGCAATGGTCTTAAGTATGAAACAGAGTCATAAGTTACTTTTTTCAATGTTGTTGTACCTTTGAAAGCTGATTAAACAAATGGTTGTATGTTGAAGACCACCTATGCAAGCTATATAATTCAACTGAAAAACTAACTAAAATCTTTTAGGGAGAAAAGTAACAGTAAAAAACTTACAAAAGTGTGGTTGCACATTCTTAAACTAATATTTTGTTGAAGCCCCTATAATTTTATGACAACATTCAATATTTTGGGGTAAGAGCCTATGAGTATGGCTCATTTTGCCTTATGAATCTTTGCAAAAGTGCTCAAAATCTGTCAAATTGTGAGGGCATCTTTTATGCAAGGCCCTCTTCAGGTGACCCCACAGATTTTCAGTTGGACTCTGGGCTATTTCAAAACTTTGAGTGAAGCTATTTTTTGTTGATCTGAAGGTGTGGTATGTCGTATTGAAAGGTGAAATTTCTCTTCCTCTTTAACATTTTAGCAGAGGTCTGAAGCTTAAGTGCCAAAATTGTCTAATATTTGGAACCATTCATAATTCCCTCCATCTTCCCTCCAATTTCAGCTGGAGAAAAGCAACCCCAACCTATAAGAGTGCCAGAACCATGCTTCACTGTGGGGATGGTGTATTTCTCCTGATTCACAGTGTTATGTTTGTGCCAACCATACTTTCTGGAATTACAATATAGTCAAAAGTTCAACCTTGGTCTCATCAGACCATAGCATATTTTCTCACATCCTTTTCTCAGACATGATGTAGGTTTTTGCAAAATGTACCAAGGCTTGGAGGTTTTCTTTCTATCTTGCCAAAGGCATATGATAAATATGGAAGATCATCGTCACAAATAGTACGCAACCAATAATTGCCAGAATTTCCTACAGCTCCTTAAATGTTGCTGTAGGCCTCTTAGCAGCCTCTTGAACCAGTTTCCTTCTTGTTTTTTCATCAATTTTGGAGAGGCATCCATTGGTAATGTTGCTATTGTGCCATGTTTTCTACACTTGTTGATGACTGTCTTCATTGTGCTTTGTACAAAAAATTTCCATGGCATTATGTTCCATAGAATATCCAATGCTTTGGACATTTTTTGTACTCTCCTCTTGAGTGATACCTTCCAACAATGAGATCCAATCAATTTCAATCAGAATGGAGCTGGAAGGGTTCTTGGAGGTCTTCTAGTCCAACCCTCTGCTCAAGCAGGAGACCCTATAACAGGAGTGTGAAACTGATGGCCTGCAGGCTGGATGCAGTCCATGCCTGCACAAACTCCACAAAGGGGAAAAAGTCACGATACAGCATATGATGGCAATTTGATGCTGTGAGTTAAACACCCGTGCTTTATAAGCTTTTTGCAGACCATGGCTTTTGCTCTAAGAGGCAACTGAGTAAATATAGAAAAAATTCAATTTGAACTTTATATGGGCTTGATCAGAGCCAGTTTAATTAATGGCAGATGTATGCTGACTATTATTTTTAGTTTTAATATGATTGGTTAATTCTGAATACAGCCACATTCCTACTCATAAGAGAATTTGAACACTTATGCAGGTTTTTATTTTATTTATTCCAGGTTTTTGTTTTTATTTTTTCTCCCTGAGAGATTTCAGTTTGTTTTTCAATTGTACAACTTATATGTTATATTAAAGATGTAAAAATTCTGAAGTGATTTATCTTGGTCTGATTTTTTTACATCTCAAAAACCTGGCATTTTTAAATGGGTGTGTAGACTTCCTACAGCCATTGTCTACCTGTTGTAGCTATAACAAGAATCATGTTTTGTTTTAGGCAACAATCTGTTTCTTGTAAATGATCTTGGTTGAGCACGTCCAACTTTCTTGTGCTTTTTCAGGGACCACCTGGGTCAGTGAGATAATAGACATGATCTACAAAGAAGGCAGTCTGGAAAAATGCAAAGTTCAGCCCATCTACATGCGAGTCCCTTTCCTGGAATTTGCTGTACCTGATGTCCCTACAGGTAAAACATCATAGGTGTCTTCCCCTCTAGACAGCAATTGGGGAGAAGAGGGTTGGAGTTGGAAGTCTAGCCTGTGAGGTGACTGTGGGAGAAGGAGTGGCAGAACCCGAGGGCAGACTCAAAAGTGGTATCAGCCTAGAGTCTCTGCATAGCTACAAATGGACTAACTAATTCTAACCCTTCTTGAATTCTGTTGACCTTTATCTAATGCCAATCTAGTGCTGTTAGTTGAGTAGATTCCTGTGCACAGGCATGAATAATAAATCAGTTAAGTTGGAAGTTCATGTGTGGTCCTAAGTCTTTCGCACCTAACATTGGAATAGAAATATCAACGGTGAAGATGGGAGAGGATGCAAACCATATAATATGATAGATTACTTGCAGACATCTCCATAGCTTTTCCTAATGCTAGTTGAGATATCTGCAAGCAAATTCATCCAGAATGTATCTGGTATTGATAGGGTAATGGAGGGTGGAGAGAGTATGGGAGAAGTCTCTTCGATTATTCTTTTTTCCCTTCCAGGCATTGATCTGCTTAAGGAAGTACCCCGTCCATGTCTAATTAAAACCCACCTTCCTGTCCAAATGCTCCCCAAATCCTTCTTGGAAAAGAACTGCAAGGTGAGAAAAAATATTAATGCATGAAGAACTAGTCAATTGAACACAAGAACATATTGGTAATGAACTTCTGCAAATCATTATACATCATATCCTCAGAAATGAAATGCATTATCAGTTTAATTAACTTTCTTGTTTGTCACTCAACAGGTTATCTATGTGGCCAGAAATGCCAAAGATGTGGCTGTCTCATACTATTACTTCTACCAAATGGCAAAAGTACACCCAGAGCCTGGAACATGGGAAGAATTTCTGGAGAAGTTTATGGACGGAAGTGGTAAGTGGATAATAAATCCTTCCAAGCATTGAGTTTGATATTAACCCTCCTTGATAGGGTAACTTCAGAATATGATACTGATCCTACCTGCAGCTAAGAAAGCAAATAATGGGGGTGACTGGGTACCATTTTGGGGGAAGACGGCCTTGTAGAAGCTCTTGGAACTAGTGAGATGTTTCACAGAAATTCTGTGAATGAGAAGGTCAGATCAGAACCTTCTTATTATTATTGTTAGGAGTATAAGTCGCCTAACAGGTATTTGGGTTAGAAATATATAAACCAGGATAAACATTTTCGTACTATGTCTTTAAGAGATTGCAAAAACTGCAGTTGGGTGTGGTTTTTCAAACAGCCATAAGATGGAGCCAGAAACCTGGATTGTTTTAGTCTGAGTTTCAGAAGAGAGTGTGAGTGTATCTCTGTTTCCTTCTGCTGGAAAGTGTTGCCGTTCCTCCATTTTTCCTAATTGACTGATATTTTCTGGTTTTAATGTAAGTCTTACTGAACTGTTTTTTGACACTGGACTTTGTTTATTATCCTTTCCGTTTGGGCAGATATGTCCATGTAAATGTATGGTTCTTTAGCTTGACTGTCAACTTCTACTAGAGTTTCTACTCCTGTTTCATACTCCTGATGTCCGAACCAAAATAAGTAGTAAGGAAACTGTAGCTTTCTCCATGTTGTTGTACTAAAATGCCCAATCATTCACAAGCATTCTATTTCTCTCCTCAGTGTCTTTTGGATCCTGGTATGATCACGTCAAAGGTTGGTGGGACCTCATGAAGAAATATAGGATTCTGTACCTCTTTTATGAAGACCTGAAAGAGGCAAGATTCTTTCTGCTCCTTTTATTAACCTTCTTATTCGCTACTACTCTAATTTTCACTTCTTTTCCCCACATTAAAATTTAGGTATGGAACATAGATATCCTCTTCTACAAGTCTTAGGAATTGCCAATAGGGAGGACTGGGTGGGACTTCTATAGTATCTCCAGGGCCAAAAATTTCAAGTTCCTTAAAAAGATCCCTTGCTCCAGCATTCTGATTTTAATTAGATGCTCCTGAAAACCTACAAATAGGAGATGAAGAATGCAAAATTTTGTCATCCATTCAAACTTGTTTTCTTTTATTTCCACATACTTATTTTACTTTGTATTTGTCCAGCAAGACATTTCTTACATTCTTTTCCTGATCACAGAAGGAAGTTGACATATGTAGAGATGCCTGAGAGTAAACCCATAGAAACTAAGTGTCATGTCTTATTTTACTAATTTCAATAGGCCTATTTTATCTAAATCAGAGCCACCCCAAAATTGAATACAAGACAGTTACTCCCATCTCTCTTCTCACTTCCTCCATGCTAATCATTTCCTCAGGATAGCTGTTTTGCTGCCAGGCTAAACTTTGGTTAGCTATACTTGGCATTAAATAATACTGACTCATAATGAAACTCATGGCTAAACATTGCTTGTACATGTGTCTAACTGCAAAGCATTATAATAAGAAACATTCTTGACTGGTTTATAACTGTACACCAGATAGGTAATAGCTGTCAAATCACAAAGGATAGTGTATTTTAATTTAATTTATTTAATATAACACGATATACCTGTACCTCAAAACTCTTCCTAATCCAAAATTCTTGACTTTCACTACTTGATTGTTGTTTGTACACAGGATCCAGAACGGGAGATTCGAAAGATAATGGAATTCCTAGAGAGGCCAGTTGATGAAAACTTAGTCAAGAAGATTTCACACCATACTTCCTTCAAAGTGATGAGTCAGAACCAGATGGCTAATTACAAAAGCCTTCCCACTTCAGTTATGGATCACACTGTTTCTCCTTTTATGCGGAAAGGTGAGCCTATCAAATAACCAAACTGGGGCTGGATGGAGTTATATTTATAACACACATAAAAGGCTAAAATAGTAGTGTTACCTTATCGAAATTGACATGGTCCAAATGTGTTAAGATTTCCCAGCCACCAGGATTTCAGCTAGTCTTTACAATAGTTATTTAGTGACTGTTCAAAGTTACAGCAACACTGAAAAATGTCACTTATGACCATTTTTCACACTTATGACCATTGCAGCATCCCCATGATCATGTGACCAAAATTCAGAAGATTGGTAACTAACTTATGGTACATTTACAATGGTTGCTGTGTCCCTGGGTCATGTAGTCATCACCTTTGGCGACCTTCTTGCAAGCAAATTCAATAGGGAAGCCAGATTCACTGAACAATCATGTAACTAACTTAACACCTGCAGTGATTCACCTTTCTGGAAATAAAGGTCATAAAATGAGGCATGGCTCACTTAACAATGTCTCAATTAGCAACATAATTTTTTGACTCCATTGTGGTCATAAGTCGAGGACTACATGTACTATCTCTGCTGGTCAGAGATTATGGAATTTGAAGTCAAGCTTTCTGCTTCTAATATGACCTTGATCTATTTGAGAAAAAATGAGACACAGGTCAAAATAATTGTACCATGCCGATGTAATATTATTGTTGTAAGCAAATAGGCTTGATGGTACATGTACAACCAAGCTGAGCAGCTTGTAAATGTATGGGCTTCAACTCCAAGACTTTCCAGAAAGAATGACCATGATTTTTAACAAGTTGGAACAAGTGGTAGAAACTAGCATGATTATTTTGAATAGAAGGGGATATATGCAGTTCAGAGTTGAAGTGTGGAGTACTTGGTGCTCTCTGAGCGTGGTTGTAGATGATGATCATCAGGTGATGATGATCATCAGGTAATGAAATGTCTCCAAGCAAATACAATACAATGGCTTGGGGAAGACTAATATGTCATTAACAGAGAAGGTTATGCCTGGGCCCTTGATGATGAGACTCAGGGAAGATTGCAGAGAAGAGCAACAAGGGGGCTGGAAGTTAAAACATAGACAGAACAGTTGGTGGAATTGGGTCTGTCTAGTTTAGTGAAAAGAAGGACTAGGCAGTGTTCCAATATTTGAAGGGCTCCTCCAAAGACAAGGGGTCAAATTATTTTCCAAAGCACCAGAATGCAAGACAAGAAACAATGGATGGAAACTAACCAAGGAGAGAAGAACTCAGAACTAAGGAGAATTTTCCTAAGGATAAGAGCAAACAACCAATGGAATGCCTTCAGAAGTTGTGGGTGCTCCATCACTGGAGGCTTTTAAGAAGAGACTGGATAGTCACTTGTCTGAAATGATATAGGCTCTCCTGCTCAAGCAAGAGGTTGAACTAGATGACCTCCAAGGACCCTTTCAACTCTATGTTGTTCTATATTCTGTGAGGAACTAAATGACTCTCTTATTTTGATCATTTTCTGGAGATTTCACAGCTTTTATAGAAACCTCAAGTAAGAAACAGGCAAATTAGATCTTGCAGTCTGACAAGTCTAACCCACATGAAGAAAAATATTTGAGAAAGTGAGATTGTGTAATGGTGTGTGGGACAGATCCTGAGCAATGGGGCAAAGGGATGCTGTCTAAGGAATGATCAAATTAAAGACAGCATAATCTGCAGCTGGAAAGTGAGAGGAGAAGGAAGCTTAGAAGCGACCCTCGCTAGTTTCTCAGGCTCTAAATGAGATAGCAGAAGAATTGTACTTTCAGATTTTTTTAATGTAGCTTTACAATAAAGTTGAATTAGGTTATCTGATGATATTTCTATCTGGTTTACCTGGTAAGCCTGATAGATGTCTCCTGCTTGCTTCCCCTTTCTTCCAAATGTATGTCTTCCATTTACCCTCTGCCCATTTTTCCCTTAATTTTATTCTCTAGAGAAAATAAACTAAAAAAAAACACACACCATCATATCATGTTTCTTGAGAAGTATTTTTAGGAGCCTTCTGTCTGGAAGCTTCTCAATAAATAGAGCTTATGTTACTCCTACAATAGTCCCCACCACATCGTTGGAAAGAAGGGAGCACGTTGGTAGTCCTCAATTTCAACAGTTCATTTAATGATGGTTGAGCCCAATGTTGTTATGCATTGTAGACTACTTGTATTCTACATTTACCAGTTGGGGATCATTCACCAGTTTGGGATCTCTGACTTAGAATTTTAGAGTCTACCATTCAGGTTAGAGGCAAAAAGAAGAAGTCTGGATTGGAGAAACAGGCCTCACCCCAACTCCAGCTGTGTCCAAGAGAGTGGCCTTGACTGAAAGGAGACAGAAAGAATAGATGAGAGAGAGAAGAAAAACGTGTATTACTGTTCTGGCAGTCATATATTACATGTTGTTTTAGCGTATTAATGATTAAATACATCTGTATTTTGCAAACTATAATTTTTCCTGGTAATAGGTGTCATCATGTAATCAGGAAAAACAATCCAGGTGTACATACTTTAAATATGGAGATCTGCAACTATCTCAAAAAGGTTTCACCAAAAATCTCACGCAAATCTGCAAAACATCCCAAAGCTCATGAGAGATTACCAACATTTTAAGAGATTTGGGCAATACTTTCAGTGAAATTTGAGCTGTTTAATTTTAGGAGAGCCTTTTTGAGATAGTCCAACAAATGCTTTGCTATGTAGGGATCTCCTACTGGGATTCAACTTTACCTTACCCAGTTTTGAAATAGTCATGTTGCAATAGAAAATATATATCTAATTGAATAATAAAATGTCTCTAAGCAACCAAGCTCAGAGAACACCAAGGGCTCCGTAGTTCAACCCTGAGCTATTTCTTGCAAAATAACGACGTTTAAAATGTTACCTACTTGGGTAACTAATTAAATGACTGCAAACACCCACCATGCTCAGAGAACATCAAGGAAACTAATGTTGGGAATTATTTCTCCTTCAATCTAGGAGTTGCTGGTGACTGGAAGAACCAATTCACAGTGGCACAAAACGAGCGTTTTGATGAGAATTACAAGATGCAAATGACAGGAACTACACTCCAGTTTCGAACAGAGATATGATTGTTCTGTTTCTACTTGGGTATGCATTCTTTCATTCACATTAAAATAACCCAACATGTTTTATGTGTTCTGAGAATATGTCACTACACATATACCTCTTGGGGCATATGATAGCCCAACAATATATGGTCTGTCAAGATAATCTCTACATGTAGCATGGATAGCAGGTTTGCAGTAATTTGGCTCCTCATGTGGTATCCTAACCAAAGTGTGCCTAAACTCAGTCCTACACATTGGTAAAAAATAATCAGTACACCAAATACAAACTAGGCAGATATGACCTCGTTGATAATCCTCACTCTGTCAAGGACCTTGGAGTTCTCATATCAAATGACTTAAACGCCAGAGCTCACTGTAACAGCATTACCAAAAAGGCATTAAGAGTTGTAAATGTTGTAGATTGAGCAATGAGAGGCTAGACCAGGGCATGGGTGCAACAAGACTTTATTAAGAGAATAAAGGACTGAACGTGTTAGCACTGCCTGGAGCAGGCTCACAGCGAACAGCGGCTGACCGAACCCTGCAGCTGGCTTTTATAGCCGGCTGTCGAGGGAAGTCAGCCAATGAGGGGCAGCAAACGCCCCCGCAGCATGAACGGACCTGGGTGGGAACTTTGGCAAGTTCCAGGGACATAACACCCCTTCCCCCCAGATGCGAACACGCATAGTCATTTAAATAAGCGGGTGGTCTGTGCTGGCGCCCTGAGCGTCATAACTCAGGCGAGTTACCAAGTGTTTCAGAGTTCGGAGAAATTGGCAGGGTTGGTGCTGGAGTGCGGGCCCGCTCAGAGGTCTGAGTTGGTACCGGTGAAGTGCTTCTGGCTGGCGATACCGTGGCTCCATCAGATGGTTCAGGCGGAGTATCCATCGGGCAGTCCCGGTCTACTGCCTGCTCCCTCGGCTCGGGTGATGGTGGTGAAGAGCCTCTGGAATGGTCTTCGATGAGAGTTTGGTGTGGCACCTGGGGGCTGACCTGTGCCCACGACCCAGCGCTGGCGAGGGTACCCTGGCGCTTCCTTAGCTGGTCCAGGTGCCTTCTCCAGATGCGACCGTCTTCCAGCTGGACTCGGTACGACCTGGGACCGGTGATGGCTACAATCTCCCTGGAATCCAAAGTGGGTCTCCGGCGTAGTTCTTTGCAAAGACATGTTCCTGCAAGACAAAATCTCTGACCCCGTCATTGAAGCAAGAGGGGTGTCAGGGCAATAGTGAGGTGAAGCCTATCCAACACAGTTCTTAGGCGTCTACCCATCAGGAGTTCAGCTGGAGATTTGATGGTGACCATGCATGGGGTAGAGTGTTGGCTTAGTAAGAAGCGGGAGAGTTTGTGATGCCAGTCATCTTTGCTGAATCTGGCTAACGCTTCTTTTGTGGACCTAACAGCTCTTTCTGCCAATCCGTTGCTGGCAGGATGAAAGGGGGCCGTGAAGATGTGTCGGATGCCAAGATTGATGGCGAAGCGGCTGAATTCTGTCGAGGCGAACTGGGGGCCATTATCCGAAACTATGGTATCTGGTAGCCCGTGTGTCACGAATAGACGGGTCAATGCCTTGGTAACCGCTTGCGTGGTGGTTGTGGATAGTTGGGCCACATCGATCCATTTAGAGTATGAATCCACGACCACCAAGAAGGTTTTGCCGTGTATTGGACCGGCTAAGTCAATGTGAAGTCTTGACCAAGGCGCGTTGGTGCTCTCCCACTTTGTGGGGGTGGCGACTGGAGGGGATGGTCTGGATTCCTGACAGGGTTGGCAAGAGCTTACCCACTTGACGATGTCGTCGTCCAGGCCAGGCCACCAGACATAACTCCGAGCCAACGCCTTCATCCGGACGATGCCCGGGTGGCCCTCGTGTAGTGCCTCTAAGACTGGCGTGCGAAGTGAGGCCGGGATGATGACTCTGGTGCCCCATAACAGGCAGCCCTGCAAGCTAGATAGTTCCTGTTGACGGGTCTTAAAAGGTGTGAATTCGGTTGCGAGGTTAGTGCCCGGCCACCCCCTCCTCACCCAGCCCAGTACCTGGGCGATTGTCTTGTCAGTCTTGGATTTGGTGGCGATGTCGAGGGCGGTGACAGGAAGGTCGAGCTCGGTGACATCGAAGATGGCATGGACCGGGGCCGGATCCTCAGCTGGAGCTGGCAGGGGGCAGCGGCTGAGGGCATCTGCGTGGCTTAACGTTTTTCCTGGGTGGTGGATGAGTTTGTACGAGTATGCTGCCAGGAACAAGGTCCATCTCGTCATCCTGGGAGACAACACTTGGGGAGTCTGCTTGTCTCCGGATAGAAGACCCAGGAGAGGTTTGTGGTCCGTGATCAGTTTGAAGTTGTGGCCAAAAAGGAATTCATGAAATTTCTTTACTGCTGCAACTGCGGCCAAAGCCTCCTTATCAATTTGGCTGTAATTATGCTCTGTTGCTGAGAGCGTTCTGGAAAAGAAAGCGATTGGTGCCTCGGAGCCGTTGGGTAGTCTGTGGCTTAAGACAGCTCCAATCCCAAAAGGGGATGCATCAGCTGCTAGTACTAATGGAAGACGTGGGTCAAATTGTATAAGGACTGCGTCTGATGTGAGCAGTGATTTGACTGCGCGAAAGGCGGTGTCTTCCTTGTGTCCCCAGTGCCAAGGTGATTTTTTATCTAAGAGCCTGTGTAAGGGCTCTGCTACTGACGCTTTGTGAGGTAGGAATGACGCACAGAAGTTCAATAATCCCCAAAAGGCTTGTAGCTCGGCTTTAGTGGTTGGCGTGGGTGCCTCATGGATTGCCTTGACTTTGGATTCTAGGGGGTGAATGCCTGAGGCGTCAATTCTATAGCCCAGAAAGTCCACCTGTCTAGTGGCAATGGCACATTTCTCCCTTTTTAATTTGAGGCCATGCTGTCTGAACCTGTCTAACACTGCTCTGACTCTCTGGAAGAGTTGGGGTCTGTCCCTGGCCGAGACCAATATGTCGTCGAAGTAGGGTACTACGCCAGGGAGGCCCTGAAGTATTCGCTCCATGAGGGATTGGAAGATGCCAAGGGCAACACTTACGCCAAATTGGAGACGCCTGCACCGGAAAGCAACCCTGTGGGTCACAATAGTTTGTAATTCGGCTGTTTGGTTGTCAACAGGGAACTTGATACGCTTGTGACATGTCCAATTTGGCAAAAATGGTGCCAGGCTCAAAAGTGTGCAATAAATGTTGAATGACCGGGACTGGGTAAGCGCTAACTTGTAGAAAGCGGTTAATTGTTGTTTTGTAATCCGAACAAATTCTCAGACTGCCGTCCTTTTTAAGGGGTGTGACAATTGGCGTCTCCCATTTGGCAAAGTCTGTAGGCTCAATGACCCCTTGCTTTAATAATTTGTCCAGTTCCGCGTCCAGTTTAGGCCGAATGGCAAATGGTACCCTACGAGGTTTCAGCCGGACTGGAACTGCTTGGGGGTCAACTGCAAATGAGATGGGGGTACCGTTATAACACCCCAACTCATCGCTGAATACATCTGAGTAGTCAGTGAATAAGGAGTCAGTGTCAGAAGCTGAGACAGCATGGACTCCTGTTAACCCTAGGCCGAGGTAGGGGAACCAATCAAGCCCCAGGAGACTAGGGAGGTTGCCGTTAACTACCACTAGAGGCAGGTGGCCTTTGAAAGCTTTAAAATTAACAAGGAACTTGCCTTTGCTGAGTACTGGGATGTCCTTCCCTTGATAGTCCCTCAAGGTGAGCTGGCACTTCTGGAGTTGGTTTCTGGATAGTCTGGGCTGGATTTTCTTGAGTGTGCTCCAAGAGATGATTGAGAGCGCTGACCCCATGTCAACCTCCATACGACAAGGTTTACCTTCTAATAAAATGGAGAGTGTGATTTTACTAATAGAATGACAGGTGTGGTTAGCATGGTAGCAAGTGTGACACTTTAGTACTTGCCTTTGGTGCCCAGAATGGGGAAAGGAAGGAACCCTTTGTGCAGAGCTGTGAGCAGCCTGGCAGACCCTGGCGATGTGGCCCTTTTTGTGGCAATTGTTGCAGGTGGCACCCTTGAATCTGCATGAAGCTCTCGAGTGTGGTCCGCCACAGGATAGGCACAGGATGATATGTTTGGGTGCACTGTTGCTTTCTTGCCTGTTCCTACCTGAGGTTGCTTAGCCTGGGTGAGACGGTGGATGTCTGTTTGATCGTTGGGATCGTCTTCGTTGATCACCTCCTCCGAATGGATGGTGGCACAGCTTTGTTTGGGAACGGACCCTTGAATCTCGGTGGCTGACTGGGTTGCCAAGGCTTCCAAGGCTTCCTCAATGGCCTGGGAGAGGTTGAGATCCTTCCTGGCAAGCAGTCGCCTCTGGAGGTGAAGGTCCTTGACCCCGCAGACGAGCTGGTCGAGGAGCATGTCATCTAAGTAGTTCTTGAACTCGCAGTGGAGAGCTGCGGTTCTCAAGGCGGCCATGTACTGGTTGATAGTTTCCCCTTCAGCTTGCTTCCTCATCCGGAAGGCGAAACGTCTCGCAATTTGTGAAGGCTTGGGGGAGTAATCGTTTGTGAGGATCTCCAGCAATTCTGCCCAGGGAACATTCTTTAACTCACGTGGAGCAACGAGTGCTGTGGCGGTATCAAAAACGATGGCTCCGCAATAACTGAGGAAGAATGACTTCTTTTCCCAGCATCAGCCAGGCCAATGGCATCGATGTAGTGGTTAAAACGATTTTTGTATGACTCCCACTTTTCTTCATCAGGCTTGAACGGTGGGAAGGCTGGGTTGGAGTTCATGTTGTGAACTTCTGCAGGTTACACAGCTGTGTAATCTCTCTGGGACGACAAAAAAACGGCCCTTTGTGCTCTTGCCAGGCTAGTGACTTCAGCTCTTGAGAGGTTCCACTGAATCTCTCTGTTCTCTCTGGGCTATGCTTATGGCTCAGGCTGCAATGGCCGTTTGCAGCGTTATTTGAATTTCATGCTCCTGGAGAGCGTAGGCGGTAATGGCTGACCGCCTCTGACGGTGATTCGAATCTCGCGCCCTGTGTGGGCGTCAGAGACTCCCAGAATGACAGCACCGCGCTGTATTCCGACTCGAATTCAAACGACAGCCGTTTGAATTTCGCAGCGCCTTTGAGCTGAGCGGCTGCGGCTCGCAGCGTTCCACTTTCCCCTGTAGCTTGCTAACCGGCGGCTACAGACGCTCTTCCTTTCGCTTTTGCTGACCGAGCTCTCCGGCGGCGCGGCTGCGGCTCAGCAATTGAGTGACTTCAGTTGTTGCAGATTGCCTCTGGTAGCCATCCCACCTTCGTCGCCAGTGTTGTAGATTGAGCAATGAGAGGCTAGACCAGGGCATGGGTGCAACAAGACTTTATTAAGAGAATAAAGGACTGAACGTGTTAGCACTGCCTGGAGCAGGCTCACAGCGAACAGCGGCTGACCGAACCCTGCAGCTGGCTTTTATAGCCGGCTGTCGAGGGAAGTCAGCCAATGAGGGGCAGCAAACGCCCCCGCAGCATGAACGGACCTGGGTGGGAACTTTGGCAAGTTCCAGGGACATAACAGTAAATCTAATCTTATGAAGCTTCTCCTCCATAAATATCGAATTGCTAAGTAGAGCATACAAAACTTTTGCCAGACCAATACTCAAATACAGCTCATCAGTCTGGAACCTGCACTGCATATCAGACATTAATCCAATTGAGTGAGTTCAGAAATATTTCATGAAAAGAGTACTACACTCTGCTCGTAACTGAATACCCTATATCACCAGGCTTCAGATTTTGGGCTTGGACAACCTTGAACTATGCCGCCTATGGTTAGACTTAGGTGTAGCACACGAAATTATCTGCTACAATGTCCTACCAGTCAATGACTACTTCAGCTTCAACCACAAAAATACAAGAGCATATAACAGATACAAACTCAATGTAAACCTCTTCAAACTCGATTGCAAAAAGTACGACTTCAGCAACAGAGTGGTCAATGTCTGGAATGCACTACCTGACTCTGTTGTTTCATCCTCTAACCCCCACTCCTTTAACCTCAAACTACTGTTGACCTCACCCCATTCCTAAGTGGTGTGTAAGAGGCATGCATAAGTGCACCTTAGTGCCTACTGTCCCTGTCCTATTGTCCCCAGTTATTTGTACCTATTTCCTGTATATTCTTACTCATGTTTATACTTATACCTATTATCTTGCAAGCAATTGACAAATCAGATAAATAAATAAACTGTCCTTCCCATGAGCAGGAAATGTGGCATGTGGCACTGGTACACCCAAGGTGGATAACCCTAATATAGACTTTCTCTTTTAGTAAAACACAGTAAGTGAAAACCTTAATTGACCAAATCCATGATGGATAGCAGAGATTTTAAAAAACACTATGGGTGAATTTCTGTACTTTCACAGAATGTTTACTAAATATGGAAAAACAAAGGGGAAGTGTTAAGGCAGATGCTGGTAGAAAAATAGTGGGAAGCCAGTAGTGTGCAGCAGCAGTCAAAACCCCCCACAAAAACTAATATAACCCTTGGTTGTATAAGCAGAGGCATAGAATCAAAATCATGTGAAGTATTTGCACTATTTTATAATGTCTTAGTAAGGCCACAGCTAGAATGCTTCATCCAGTTTTTGTTACCACATTACAAAAAAGATGTTGAGACTTTGGGAAAAAATGCAGAGAAGAGCAATTAAGATGACAACAGACCTGGAGACCAAAACGTGAAGAACAGTTGCAGGATTTGGGTTTGGCTAGTCTAGAGAAAAGAAGAACTAGGGGTGAAATAGCAATATTCTAGTATTTCAGGAGCTGCCAAAAAGAAGAAGGGTTCAACTTATTTTCCAAAGCATCAGAGTGCAGGATAAGAAACTGTTGAGGTAATTCCCCATTAGGAGAATGAGCGCACACAGGGAGATGTAGTGAGAGTGATGAAGAATAACACACAACCAGCACACAGATACACTGTACAGTAAAAATGTAGGTTTTACTTCCAGTAAAACTGTTAAGCAGAGTTCAACAAACAATCCAAGTCATTCACGGTTAAAGCAGTCAGTTTTCAGTCCAGGGATAACCCAATAACAAAGTCCAGTATCATAAACAGTTCCGTAACAGACTTACATCAAATCCAAGACTAACCATGATCAGCAACCGTCAATAGGGAAATGCAGGAATGGCAACACTCTCCAGAACAGAACAGAACAACCCAGGTTTCTGGCTCCATCTTATGGCCATTTGACGAACCACACCCAATTACCATTTTAGCATTCCCTTAAAGTGACAGTATTAAAATGTCTATCCTGGTTTATATATTTTCCAACCCAACTGTTAGGTGACTTACATTCCAAACAGAAACAAAGGATGGAAACTAATCAAGGAGAGATGTAACCAGGGGTGGGAGTTCAGAGAACTGGTTGTTAGAAGAAATTACTGGCCTAATCCTGTAAGGAAGGCAGGAAGGAAACATTCTGGTGTTGCTTACAGAAACTGCCTCTCTGTTAACCCTTATTACGTTTGTGGCAGGACTAGACTTCCTATCTCAGGAACTTCTCTGGAGTTTTTCCCCCCTCCTTTGCTGGTACTTTGCTTGTGTGGAGTGACCATTCAAAGTTACAATGGCACTGAAAAAAGTGACTTACATTTTTCACACTTACAACTTTGCAGCATCCCCACAGTCATGAGAGGCCAGGCGAGGAGATGCGTGCCTCGATGTGAGTGATGTTGAATTGGCCATGCCCAGCCAATAACATGACCACCAAGCCACATCCACCCAGTCACATGACCACCAAGCCACACCCACCACCTAAGCCATGCCCACAGAACCAGTTGTTAAAAAATTGGAATCCCACCCCGGATGTAACCTGGATTCAAGGAGAACTTTCCTAACACTGAGAACAATCAACCATTGGAACAGCTTGCCTTCAGAAGTTGTGTGTGCTTCATCATTGGAGGTTTTTAAGAAGAGACTGGACAGTCAGTTGTCTGAAATGATATAGGACAGGGGTGTCAAACTGGAGGTCCATAAGCTAGCTGCATCATGCGCAGGCTATGCGCATCCCAGCTCTGTGAAAGGGGAAAAAAGTCGTGATATGTCACATGATGGCAATGTGATGCAGTGAATTTTACTCCTGTAGTATAGGGTATCCTTCTTGAATAGGGGGCTAGACTAGAAGCTCCAAGGCCCCTTCCAGTTTCTATTCTATTCTGTTCTGTTCTAGTTTATTTTTGAAGGAAGCCAGAATGGCTGTGAATAATTGTGGGTCCTGCCTTCTTTGTTATATGAAAATGGAAACTGGTAGTACAGTGGGTTTTCTGTATCTTGTACAGAGGTGGATTTATAAATTGTACAGATGCAGAGAGATAACTCAACAAGACGTCCATAACAAAGAGCATTTATTGGTTCATCAGGTATCCTCATAACTCACGTTTGTGATGAAGTTCTTTTATGACCAATCCTTTGTATATCTGCCTAGTAGTGAAAGATGGTTATCTCCTAACCCATCTCATAGCGGTATAAAAGCTTCTATAGGTTCATGAGTCCAGGCAAGAATGGAGGGAAACCTCCCCCAACCCCTCCAGGGTCAATTTAGGATTACAGATGTGGCCACGTGACATGAACTGCATTTTCCAGAATACCTTTAACTACATTTACCATGATGCATTCCCTTAAGGGGACAGCTCATAATTCCTAAGTAACTATCCAATTCCCATAGACTGACTGGGACAGCACAATGGGAGTAGGATATTTCTGAATGTGTAGGATAAGGAGTGATGGTTTCAGCATGGTAGGATCAAGCATGAATGGGTTCGGACCAAATATAAAAGTGAATACTAATACGGTGTGAAGAAATACTGTACAGTGATGTATTTAGATCATACATTATACAGAGTAAGGATCTGCAGTGCTTTACATCCAAAGAGAAAACATGTGATCTCCAGAAAATCTGGTTGACACTGACATCTGAGTGGCACAACTGCTTTGAAGTAGGGCTCAGGACCCCCAAATGCCACACCTGTCATTTGCTGATGAAAGGAAATGCAACATATATTTACAAGCCTGGTAAAATTTTGGATATGGAATAAACAATACTTATCTGGAGAACTGTGAAGATATTTACTGTGTTATATGCATCTACTTTATGATTACCAGAGATTTAAATGTGAGAAAAGGAAGATATCTAATTAAATAGTCTCTGTGGTACAGTGGTTAGAATGCAGTACTGCAAGCTACTTCTGCAGCCAGCTGCCTACAATTTGGCAGTTCAAATCCCACCAGGTTCAAGGTTGGCTCAGCCTCCCATCCTTCCAAGGTGGGTAAAATGAGGACCCAGATTGTCGGGGGCAATATGCTGACTCTGTAAACCACTTAGAGAGGGCTATAAAGTGGTATATAAGTCTATTGCTATTGCTAAAGTGACCCCTGAATATTATGATACATGACTGAATTTATAAAGAGGATTTAAAGAGATTTTGAACAACTCCCTGGACTACTTAAATGGAGCTGAAGGATTAACTATGAGACATAAGGAATTATGATCAATGTATTTTTGGAGAGCAATTTTAGGCTTGAATATGTGGTTCCTGGACTACTGGATAAGAGCAGGACCTATTAAAATAAGATGAGATGCTCAATAAGGGGGAAACGAAGATACGATATTAATGTATATAAAGGACATTATAATAAGAAATCACAAGGAGATCACAAGGAGATTAAGGAAATAATGCATGGCATAAAAGGAAATCTGGACAATATAATACAAGGGATAGTGAGTAAAGATCAAGACACCCAGGAAAGGGAGGAGTCAACAGAAAAAATGGAGGGAAAAATAGAATAGATGAACCAGCAAATAAAAGAAGATGAGGAGACAATTAAAAATAACAATGACTGACGAAACAAAACAAGGGGAAAATACTCCAAGAGTTTTAAAAAGAGACTTGGAGATATTTTCAAAAAGTAGACAGGGGCATGAAAGCTAGACAGTGGAAGAGGCTAGAGATGAGAGAATATTTAGATTGAATAATCAGGATATGAATGCAGACAGAAACAAAGATCTAAGAGGGGAATGTGGGAGGCAAGTTAAAAAATGAATAAGAATTAAAATATTAATGTGAGCAAGAGATGATGGTTAGAAACGAAATCTCTTTTAATATAAAGGTGGCATGATTAAAAGCTAGAATAGAAATAAGAAAATGGGGAAACATTATATATACTATTATATAATAAAATAAAAGCAATAGATTGGTATTGAAATAACATACTGAAACACTGAATAATTAAATAATGGGAAAGCATAACTTAACATAAATATGTGTATTAATATTAGAACTACATTAGCTGGATGAATATAATTAATATGATTTTTGTTTTTTATTAAAATGAAAGCAAATAAGAATTAAAGTATTAATCTAAATAAGAGATGAGGAGTAAAAAGGAAATGTCATTTTTAAATATAATGGTGGCATGATTAAAAATTAGAATGGAGATAGAAATAAGAGACGGGGGATTATTAATGTACACATTTCTATATAATGAGATAAAAGCAATAATTAGAGGGAAGATTAAAAATTGAATAATGGAATTATCATGTAAATGTAAACAATATTGTGATTGGCATTAGAATAATATATTGAAACATTGAATAATTAAATAATGAAAGGCTATAGCTTAATACAGATATGTGTATTAACATTAGAATTACATGTTTGATGAATATAACAAATATCATTAATATTATTATTCTTATTTGCACCCAAATGTATAATACCCAGGTGCCACACTGTTCACACATTGATGTGTAAAATAAAATAAAGAACTTGACAAAAAAGTGTCTTTCATAGTAATCACACTATTCCAGATACAATACAGTATACTGGAGCCATGGTGGCGCAGTGGTTGGAATTCAGTATTGCAGGCAAACTGCTCACAACCAGGAGTTCAATCCTGACCAGCTCAACATTGACTCAACCTTCCATCTTTCTGAGATCGATAAAATGAGGACCCAAATTGTTGGGGATAACATGTTGACATTGTTAGCTGCTCAGAGAGTGCTGTAAAGCACTATGGAGCAGTATGTAAATGTAAGCGCTGTTGCTATTGCAATGTTGCAGGTAGAGCTCCAAGGTAGGTAGAGCTCTATTCCTGCTTGTGTCTTAAATTGAGGACTACCTATACTTGCCTTGTGTGCAATCCTCAGAAAATAAGATTGATCATCACTGGAAGTTTTTAAGGAGAGACTTATTGCTAAATGAGAAATTTGTTAAGTGAGTTTTGCCCCATTTTATGACTTTTCTTGCCACATTTGTTAAGTGAATCACTGCAATTGTTACAATTAGTAATATGGTTGTTAAGTGAATCTGGCTTCCCCATTGCCTTTGCTTTTCAGAAGATCACAAAAGGGGATCACATGACCCCAGGACACTGCAACCATCATAAATATGAACTAGTTGCCAAGCATCCAAATGTAAATCATGTGACCATATAGGGATGCTGCAATAATCACGTGAAAAATGGTCGTAAGTCACTTTTTTCAGTGCTGTTGTAACTTTAAATGGTCACTAAATGAAGTGTTTTAAATTGAGGACTACCTGAAGTTTAAAGAACAAAGGGCAAATAATAGTTGTGACTGCAGTTTGTAATTCTAAAATGATATGGAAAGATATAACAGATGGTCATGTGAATGTTTTACTTACATCTGGATTGTTTAATGGTAGAGTTTCCAATCCCAATTAGCATTGATAATCGAGGGCTATCTTGGTTATATTTATTTTATCATGACCATCACTAAAGGCTGATATAGTTCATTATCTAGACACTCAACGTAAGAGAATAGCAAACTGCATTCTTACTTACATTTTTCTCATTGTTATCTCCCATTTGTAAGAAGCCATTAGTTGCATTAAAACATTACACTAAGCTGAATTAAATGCCCATTGATTTGAAAAATAAGATATAATTAAATTAATTAGCATCACCCAAATATGGTTTGTTGAATAAAGACAGGTTTGGGGATGATAAACAATGGTTTATGGCTTACAAGTAATGTTAACATATAAAAAAAACAGTGGAACCAGAGAATGAGAGAAGGAACAGGTTTCATCCATTTTGCCCTTTCCTTCAGAGTACTGGTTGGTCTCAAAAAAAGAGAACTAGCAAACTGGAAAGAATTAACTAAAATGAAATGCAGAGATTTTGTTACGGTAGGAAATTACAAACGATCAACCGACCAATGTCACCCCTGCTGAGGGGGATGTTTCATTGGCAGAGGAACTGAATCATTTCTTTGCTCGCTTTGAAGTGGAGACATCAGAGACATATAAAACACAACTACCAGCCAATTGTAGCCCCCACCTCATTGTGGAGGAACAGGATGAGGAGCATTCTGAGGCTGTGGACCCTAGAAAGGCTGCTGATCCTGACAGTGCCTCTGGCTGAGTGCTTAAAGACTGTGCTGATCAGTTGGCTGGAGTCTTTACCAGGATCTTCAATCGGTCTTTACCCCAGTCCACTATTCCATCTTGTTTGAAGGTTGCCACCATTGTTCCGCTGCCAAAGAAGTTCCCTATCAAAAACCTCAATGATTACAGACCAGTGGCACTCACTCCTATCATCATGAAGTGCTTTGAGAAATTGGTCTGCCGACACATCATTTCTGGTCTTCCACATACATTTGATAAACACCAGTTTGCATACAGAAAAAATAGATCTGCAGAGGACGCTATAGCCATCACCCTTCACACTGCTCTGACTCATCTAGAACAGCAGGAGGGCTATGTGAGGATGCTTTTTGTGGATTTTAGTTCAGTTCTTCCACATAGACTAGTGTCTAAACTTCTGGACCTTGGGCTTTCTAATTCAATCTGCTTTTGGATTATGGATTTCTTGTCTGGCTGCTCACAGAGGGTCAGATTAGGTAATCATACCTCTTCAGCCCTTATTCTTAACACTGGTACACCACAGGGTTGTGTGTTGAGTCCCTTACTCTATACTCTTTATATGCATGACTGCATTCCCACTCATGTTAAATTTGCAGATGATACAACAGTGGTGGGACTTATCTCCAGGGGTGATGAGTCCGCTTACCGAGATGAGGTTGACCGGTTGCTTTTATGGTGTGGAGATAAAAACTTGGTCCTCAACACTAATAAGACCAAGGAGCTTATAGTGGATTATAGAAGGAACAGATCAAACATCCAGTCCTTGCTTATCAATGGAGACCGAATGGAGCAAGTGGCCAGTTTTAAGTTTCTGGGTGTTACCCTAAAAGAGGACCTGACCTGGGGTGCCCACATTGCAGCCCTGGTCAAAAGGGCCCAGCAGAGATTATACTACCTGAGGCTTCTCAGAAAATAACTGAATGAGAAACTGTTGGTGACCTTCTACCGCTGCACCACAGAGAGCATTTTAACATACTGCACCTCTGTATGGTTTGCCAATTGCACAGTGGCAGATAGGAAAGCACTCCAGAGGGTTAATGTCATTGCCCAGAAGATCATTGGTTGCCTTCCCCCTTCTTTGGAAGAGCTTTATAATTCCCGCTGTCTTAAAAAAGTTCAAAACATTCTCAAATATCCATCTCATCCTGGGAACCCTTTTTTTTTTTTGAACTATTACCATCTGGCAGATGGTACAGAATAATAAAAACAAAAACAAATAGGCTGAAAAACAGCTTCTATCCCAGGGCAGTAGCTTTTTTGAATTCTGCTGTATAGTGCAGTGTTGATGTGGTGTCGGGGGTTTCTGGTTCAATGTGTGGAGGGTGAAGGATGTGTGTTTGTGTTTATTTTCATGGTCATGATGTGCACTGAAGATGATGTTTGATTTCAGTGTACGAGGTGCAATGACAATAAAGTAAAGTAGAGTAAAATCTCACTATGAGCATCTTGTCTGATGTCAACATCTCCCAAAATCTAGAGTGGCTGCTTTTTGTTTTCAAGACTCCTTCCTCAAAACCCATCTATGGGCTTTGATACAATATCATAATCTTTATTCCTAAAGATAACTCTTCACTTATTCTCTGTTTAATCTCTTCTCTATTTTAGTGAGGACTTGCTTTTGTTACCTGTGAGAACTGTTGAAGATGCTGAAATTGTATATAAATGAAGCTCATGACAAGATACCACTGTGCCCACATCAAGTGATGGAAAGACCTAGCTAACACCAAAGCCATGCCAAGAACAAAAATGAATTCCAGTCTGCATTTTTATCTATGATATTGCTCCTCTTTAATCATTGACCTCTTTCCTTGTGATGCAAAAATCCAGACATTTAAGTTCTTAGATTTCTAGTTCTTACATTTGTGAAAGGGATGTAGCTTGTGCCTGCCTTCCTTCCTTCCTTCCTTCCTTCCTTCCTTCCTTCCTTCCTTCCTTCCTTCCTTCCTTCCTTCCTTCCTTCCTTCCTTCCTTGAAATGTCACTACTTCATGTTTAGTTTCTTGGTAGATTACTTGCAAAAGTGTAAATGCTGGAAAGTAGTGGATTGACATCATTCATATTTTACATTGTAAGTTGTGTTCCAGGTAAACAACTGTAGAATAAAAGTCTCATCCAAAACTACCCTATGACTCATTTTCTTTTAGTCTTATAGAATTTTAGTAAATAAGTGTTATGTGACTTACGACTTAAACTTTTAATATATAATATAGTTCATCTTCATGAAATCTGATCATGTTTAAGAAACATATCACCTTGAACATGACATCCTGCTTTATATTTCTGTTTTCTTCCTGTCTGAAACCAAAAGATCAGCCGGCACAGGAAAAGTTTCTCAGCAAATAAAAGAGGAACATATATACGTAGTTCTCAAATTATGACTGTAATGGAACCTGCCCATTACAGACATAAAATGTGTCATGTAATGACGTAATTTTTATGACCACTACTACAGTGGTCGTTAAGCAAATTCTGTAATTAAGCAAATCTATGGTTTGCAATGGATACAACTTTGCTGAAAACCAAAAGTAAAGGCCAATTTTCAGCACTGTAAAATTTAATCAACTCACTATAGGACATTACAAATAGCTATAAATGTGGCCTAGTTGCTGGGATTCGGTCTCATGACTATAGGGGAACGTATCAGGTTGAACTTTGAATCTGGAAAATCAATCAGAATAGAGCTGGAAGGGATCTTGAAGGTCTTCTAGTCCAACCCCGTGCTGCTCAAACAGGAGACCCTGTACCGTTCTAGAGAACTGGCTTTCCAGTCTTTTCTTAAAAACCTCCAGTGATGAAGCACCTACAACTTTTGAAGGCAAGCTGCTCCACTGGTTAATTTTCCTCACTGTTAGGAAGTTTCTCCTTAGCTCCAGGTTGTTTCTGTCCTGGATTGGTTTCTGTTGTATATAGACATTTACATACTTGAAATACTACATTCCAATTGGACCGCTATCGCCGCCTATTGATTGGCTACTAAAAGACTGTTGCGATTGGTCTGCCTGATGGCGGGAAGTTTAAGGAACTGTCATTGGCCACGAGCCGCGAGCAGCCGCTATAAAAGAGGCTGTTACGGCTCCGGTTTTGTTGCAGTTACTGGTTGCAAATAAAGAGCTTGAATTCACACTGGTCTCGAGTCAAATCTTTCTCGCGACAGAACACTGGCGACGAGGATGGGATGCTGAGACAAGGAAACCAGTAAGCACGTGGCAATGAGAACCGAGCAACCGACAAGATGACTGGCAACAACTCGCCACCTGCACCATTCAACCCAGCAGAAGAGGACTGGGAGTCGTACATTGACATATTCCTCATGTTCCTCGAGAGCAACGAACTACAGGGGATAACCGATCAAAGGAAGAGAGCCGTATTCCTGATGCACTGTGGCCTCACAGTTTTCAAAATGGCCAAGGCATTGGCCAAACCCCAGGACGTTAAACAGATGGCGTGGCCAGATTGGAACCAGCTACTGAGAACCCATTACACGCCAGCTGTCTCCAGCCTTATCCAGAGATACGAATTCTACAAAAGAGATCAACGAGAAGGTGAGAGCATCGGAGATTTTGTGGCGGCCCTAAGAGACATTGGAGGGGCATGTGACTTTCTCAACATGGACGAAGCCATGAGAGACCGCATGGTCCTTGGACTGAGAGACCTTACTCTACAAAACCGACTACTGACCCAACCCAATATCACCGTGATCAAAGCCATTGCTGAAGCCACCGCGGCTGAAGCAGCGAAAAAATCAGCAGCCACCATGTGACAAATGAATACAGCTGCCCAAGGAACTCAGGGCGACCCGAACCAAACCCAAGACCAGAAATCAGAGGGCAATCAGAAGACCGCCACCACAACCACCCACCATGAGGACATCGATTCCTCAGCCAACACCAATGACGAGGAAGAAGAAATACATAAGCTCCAGTCGGAAGAGGGAGAGGAGATCAGAATTCCATTGTGCCAGATATGGAGGAGACCACCCCCATTCCGAGTGCCGTTTCCTCGATGCCATTTGCAGACACTGCGGAAGATGGGGCACATTGCCAGAGTCTGCCGGAACAGAAAGAACTACAGCCCCAAAAGACGAGGCAGCACTCCCCCCAGAACCAGAGAGAAACAGACCGGTAATCATTGGAGCCGAGAGAACAGAAGTAAATGACTCAACGAGAAGGAAGAAACACATCAGACAATCATCATTGGCCATTCAAGCGCACCCGATGCAAGAAAGGTACGCATCAACGTTAGCATAGAAGGACAGCCATGTGAGATGGAGGTGGATCCCGGCTCATATCTGTCCATGGTATCATGGAATACCATAAAGAACTTGATACCCAACATAAAAAGGGAAGAACTAGAAAAGCAAAACCTGACTCTGAAAGACTACCAGGGAAACAGAATCCCTGTAGTTGGACTCGGACATTTACAAGTCAAATTCAAAAGACATACCGAAATTCTTCCATTGACAATCGTCGACCGATATCACCCTACCCTGCTTGGACTCGAATGATTCACTACCCTGGGAATCAGAGTGACTGGAATTAACAGCATCACCGAGACGGACTGGGAAGAGAGCATGATGAAGGAGTTCCAAGACGTATTCGATGGGAAGCTAGGCAAGTACCGAGGGACCCCTATATCATTTAATTTGAATCCTAACATAGTGCCAATCAGACTTAAGTCCAGATGAGTTCCCTTTGCACTAAAACCAAAAATCGATGAGCAATTGAACAAACTCATCGCACAGGGGGTGTTGGAACCCATCGATCACGCAAGATGGGAAACTCCAATTGTGACTCCCATTAAGCCAGATGGGTCCGTACACATCTGTGGTGATTATAAGGCCACCCTTAACCACGCGTTACAACCAAGTGCATACCCCGTTCCGGTAGTCCAGCACCTTTTACATTCATTAGAGGGAGAAAAGTTTTCGCAAAGCTCGACCTTGCGCAAGCATATCAACAGTTGCCAGTCGACCCCGAGACAGCAGAGGCACAGACTATTGTGACGCATAGGGGGGCATTCAAATGCAACAGACTGCAGTTTAGCGTCAGCGTGGTCCCAGGCGTTTTCCAAAGCCTGATGGAGCACCTTTTGACAGGACTCAAAGGGGTGGTCCCTTACTTTGATGATATATTGGTATCTGCCAGGGACAAAAAGCAACTAAAAAACTGACTGAGGGAAGTCTTGCGAAGATTTAGAGAAGCGGGACTCAAAGTCAAAAGAGAAAAATGCCAGCTAGCCACAAAGCAGGTTGAGTTCCTGGGATACCTCATAGATGAAGAAGGGATCCACCCCACTGAAAAAACAAAAAGAGCTATCAAAGAAGCACCCAGACCCAAGAATAAAGCTGACTTACAGGCATTTTTGGGACTCATTAATTTTTACAATGTCTTTTTGCAGCAGAAGGCAATGATAGCAGAACCATTGCACAGACTACTAGATAAAACAGCTATCTGGACCTGGGGCTGACGAGAGGAAGCTGTATTCCAGGGAATTAAAGACTTATTGACATCCAAATCTGTGTTAATTCAATATAGCGACACCTGGCCACTAGCAGTCACCTGTGATGCATCTCCATTCGGCGTCGGCGCCATACTCAGCCACACATTACCCAACGGCAGAGAGGCACCGATCGCCTTCTATTCCAAAATGCTGTCAAAAGCTGAAAGAAATTACAGCAACTGGACAGAGAAGCCCTAGCCGTAATAACCGGGATCAAACAATTTCACAAACATTCTCTCTAATCAGAGACCACAAGCTGTTATTGGGAATACTCACGGGGAACAAGGCCACCCCCAACGTCCTGTCACCATGGATGACAAGGTGGTCAGAGTTCCTTGCCTCATACAGTTACAAACTAATCCACCGACCAGGAAAGGACATACCCCATGTGGACACCCTGAGCCGATCACCCCTACCAGAACTAGATGATGACCCGGCACTTACCACAACCACTCTACAAATTGAGACATTACCGAACCTTCCCATCACTGCATCAGACATCGCGAAAGAAACAGCAAAAGACATACAGATGGCATGGATTTTGAACTGGGTAGGTAGGGGCTGGCCAGAAACTGTTACTGATGAAACTTTTAAACCCTTCCCTAACTGACAAATTGAACTTTCCATTGTGAAGGGATGTATACTGTGGGAGTATAGGGTTGTCATTCTGGAAAGACTGCAGGAAAAAGTACTGTGCATGTTACACGAAGGACACCCGGGCATCGTAAAAATGAAATCCCTGGCCAGGAGTTACTTTTGGTGGCCAGGGATGGACAGGGACATTGAAACATGGGTGGGAACATGCACTAAATGCCAAAAACCCAGACCTACCCCCCCTCCTGCACTGATCCTCAACTGGGAGATACCCAGGGGCCCCTGGTCAAGGATCCATATAGATTTCACAGGACCCACAAAAGGATATACATTTCTAATAACTGTCAACGCTTACTCCAATTGGCTGGAGGTCAGCGTCATGCATTCCACAACAACAGAAGCTGTCATCAGTTAAGAAAATTATTCGCAACACATGGGTTACCGGACCTATTAGTCTCAGACAACGGCCTGCAGTTCATGGTGTTGTCATTTGAAAAATTCCTCGCCGAACAGGGCATACGGCATGCCCTGACAGCGCCCGCTCACCCAGCAACAAACGGACAGGCAGAATGCATAGTTCGGTATACCAAAGAGGCATTAGACAAGCTAGACACAGGTGACATTCAAGACAAAATCGATAAAATGCTAACCATCCAACATATAACACCGAGCACATTGACTAACAAGAGCCCAGCAGAACTTCTGATGGGCAGGAAGCTATGGTCGCACCTTGATAGACTACACCCCACATACAACCCTGAAAAGCCACCAGACTCCTCTAGTAAATACGGCACATTTACACCAGGAGATCTAGTATATGCCAAAAATCTTACAGGCACTTTGGATACCACTTAGAATAATGTGACTATTTTACATTGGTTCTGTCTTGTATTTTTCCACAAGAAGAAATCTTGCTGGAAAGCACGCATTCAGCTCAGCAGGAAAGCACTGACAGGAAGGAAGTTAAATAAAAGAATAACCCCAGACAAGAATGTGTATTCCAAGAAGATATGCCTGTCTATAGCAGTTACAAAATAGCAGCTATAGAGTATGTGGCTCATGTCACGTAAACTGGTCTAAAAAGATTAACATTGTATCTCTTTACCTTTCTGTAAATTTCCTCTCTCACCCCCTCCCTTGAATTAGCACAATAAAAGAGGACAGCAAAAAGCCTGGGGGAGAAAAAAAGAGGAGGAGGGAGCAAGAAAGCAGAGAAGCCGGGACATTTTCCATCTGTTCCAGGGCAGCCAGGGAATCCCATCTCCCCCAGGCTCAAAGTGTTGCCTCATTTTGAAGATTTCTTGTGTTTTGTGTGTTTTATTTCTTGTGCTTGCTTGGCAATCACTCTTGCGAGAGTCTTGCCTAGCCTCACCCTTGCGAGGGTCCCGCGCTATCTCGCCCTTGCGAGGGCTATTTTCTCACCCTTGCGAGGGTTACTTTAAACTTCGTCCTTGCGAGGACTAATTCACCCTTGCGAGGGTCCCACTGTCTCGCCCTTGCGAGGGCTACTTTAAATCTCACCCTTGCGAGGGTTATTCTCTGAGAGGAATTCAGCAATCAACCAGAAAGGCGAAACAACAGACCGGTCGCTCAACGCGACAGCTGGGGGCTCATCCGGGATCTCTAATCGTCCAGGATCTCTAATCGTCTGGGATCCCTTCGCCTTTCAGGTTCCAAGGTGTGACTTTTGTCTAGAAGTGCATCTTCTTCACCTCATTCTTCTTCGCCTGGAATAGGCTACGTCGACAAAAAGTAAGTATGGGCTCCTCGATTTCTCAAATTTCGTCAGGGCATAGGGACGAACTTTATAATCTAGTGAAGAAAGCTAATTCCTTTCAAAAAACCAATGGTACCACTGTGTACCCTATTTCTAAAAAATCTTTAAATAAATTTATAATTTATATTGAGGCACACTGTCCAGCCTATCCATCTGCTGGAACTCTTAACCATTCTGACTGGGAAAAATTAGGAAAATATTTACATAAAGTTCCCAGAGCTCCCATGGATATACTTATTTCTTGGAGAGCAATAATGGCTGCTATAACAACTATATATCCTCCGTCTAGTCTTCCTGAAAATTCTTTTTCTCCTGTTTCTTCTGACTCCCACTCTTCTAATTCAAAAACTTCTAAGCCTCTTGCAGCTCATTTGGAATCAAACTCTTCCTTACCACCTCCTTATTCAGATATTTCTTCCCCCCCTCCTCCTGCTCTTCCTTCTCTTTCTGATTCTCCTATTATGAATCCTATGGGAGGAATCATAACCAATCTTTTGTCATCACCTCTATCTTTAGAAACAGGAGAACCTTCTGCTTATCCTATGACTATCATCCCTGGGGGAGGAGGCAATGTTCATAGTAACATTGAGTTTAAAGTTTTGAAAAATATAAAAGATGCAGTTACAACTTATGGATTGCATTCTCCTTTTACTAGGGGAATACTTGATTCTTTGGTTACAGCTAATACAGTTATGTTATTGTATGATTGGAAAATGCTTTTTTCTATGCTTATGACTCCAGCACAATATGTTGTGTGGCAATCTGAATATGAAAAAGCTATTGAGGCTGAAATCCGTAGGGGTTTGCCTGCTGGAGTAACTGAAAATCAGTTACTGGGGAAAGGTCAATTTTCTACTCTAGCACAACAACAAAATTCTCCTCGTCGTAGTTTTGCCATTATTCATATGTGTGCTATGAATGCTTTAAAGCGAGTGGATGATTCAGATTCTCAGTCCATTCAAGCATTTTTAAAAATTATGCAAGAACCTGAAGAACCTTATGCTTCATTCATAAGCCGGCTTCAGACAGCCTTAGATAGACAGATAGATAATCCTGTTGCTAAACAAGAATTACTTATAAAATTGGCTTATTCAAATGCTAATCATGATTGTCAAAAAATTCTACAGCCAGTTGCTAATAAGCCAGGAGTGACTTTGGCTGAGTTTTTACAACTCTGTAGAATTGTAGGAACGACTACTCATAAAATGTATATGCTTGCTAATGCAATCACAGCTTCATTACCAAATCCTAATTCTGCTACCACTTCTCCTCCTGATGCTTTTGCTTTAACACGCAATGGCAATTGTTTTAACTGTGGCAAGCCAGGACATTTTAAAAATCAATGTCGTAAGCCAGGGGGAGGAGCTGCTTTTCGTGGCCAAACCAGAGGTCCACCCTCTTCAATTAAACCAAAAACTATCTGTCCTCGCTGCAGGAAAGGCTATCATTGGGCTTCAAATTGTTATTCTAATCCTTCTCCTTCACAGCCTTCGGGAAACTAATTGAGGGGTCTTCAGCTAGCCCCGCCACAAAGGCTGAACTAACTGCCACAACGTTTCCTGTGGTATTGTTAGAGGATCTTGTGTATGATGATCCTGGTGCTGTTTTTACTCTTCCTTTAACTGCAACGCTTTTCAAACCTCTTCCTCCTTCCACACCTGTCTTGCTTATTCCCAATTCTTCTCTTACAATAGAGGGTGTGGTTGCAGCTCCTTACTTATATGATTCTTCTGCTCTTACTAATCTTGCATTGGCTGCAATAGGAGATCGTTGCTTTTCTTTAAAAAAGGGGACAGTAGTTGCTACACTTATAATTTTGCCTCTTTTTGAACCTCTTTCTTTGTTTGCATTGCAGAAACCTGTTCAAGCTTCAAAACCAACTCTTTCTGTTACACTCAATGGTCTGCCTAATCCTAATTTGATCCCATCTGGATTTGATCTCATAATAATAGATTTAAAGGACTGTTTCTTTTCTATACCTCTGGCACAAAAGGATAGAATCATCTTTGCATTTACAGTGCCAGAACTCAATAACTCTAAACCCACATCTAGGTATCAATGGAAAGTTCTTCCACAAGGTATGCTTAATTCACCAACTATGTGTCAATATTTTGTCAATGAGGCTCTGCATCCTTATAGATCTCAATTTCCTAATTTTCTTGTATATCATTACATGGATGATATCTTAATTGCAGCTGATGGGCCAAAGGGGACGGTACAAAAAACTTTTCCGATCCTCTTGACCACATTAGCAAAAGCAGGGTTACATATAGCACCTGAAAAAATCCAGTCTCACTACCCAATGCAATATTTAGGTCACAAGGTTTTAGCTTCCTCAGCATCTCCACATATTCCTTCACTCACACTTCCACAGCCAACCACATTGGTTCAATTACAGCAGTACTTGGGAATTATTAACTGGGCTAGACCATATCTTGCTCTAACCACACAGATGCTATCACCGCTTTTTCAAGCACTAGTAGGATTAAAAAATCCTGCAGATAAGGTCTATCTTTCAGCTCAGCATCTAGAAGCTTTAAAGCAAGTAAACACAGCCCTAGCAACTCAATGGGTAAACCATGCACTTGCAGACACACCACCTTCTCTTGCTATTATTCCCACTCATCAATTACTAACTGCAATAATTGTTCAAGTATCTAATGCAAAAAATCTTCATTTCTTGGAATGGTTACACCTACCACATACTCCAAAAACCTCTATTTTTACTAAAGCAGCACAAATGGCTTTTCTTATACAAAAAGGGCGCAAGAGAACCAAAGCCCTGATGGGAATGGATATTTTTACATTGTATATTCCTTTTAAGATTAGTCAATGGGAACCTCTTTTTCAGACTTCCACAACACTGCAGGATGCATTGGAAGATTGGTGTGGCCAAGTGTCATGCCACCTTCCATCTGATTCAAGACTGCAGGTGTTGAAGACAGTTCCTTTTGTTTTACAATCACCTTTTGTCCAACAGCCATTGAAGGAAGGCTTAACTGTCTTTACTGACGGTTCAAAAAATATTGGAGCATGTGCATGGTGTGAAAATGCTCAATGGAACAAACGTTTAACTGCCCCACAGAACTCAGCACAACAAGCTGAGTTAGCTGCTTTTTCTTTGGCCTTGTCTCTTTTTCCACAGGAATCTTTAAATGTAATATCTGATAGCATGTATGTTACTCAGATGGTTGCTCATATTTTGATGCATATATTTCTCCTGTTATCCCTCCTTCTCTCATGACACTTTTTTTACAGCTTCAGACACTGCTGAAAAAGCGAGGGAAACCTTTATTTGTAGCTCATATCAGAAGTCATCAGCAACTGCCTGGATTCCTGGCAGAAGGCAATCATATGGCTGATGAGGCTTGTAAAATTATGGCCTCCTCTCCTCTTCCACAACAGCTTTCAGCTGGGGAGAGTCATGACTATTTCCATCAAAATAAGAAGGCCTTGGTACAGCAATTTGGGATTACGTATCAAGAAGCCACAGCAATAATTCAACAATGTCCAACATGTAGCTTGCAGGCCAAAGGTATCCCTGAAGGTGTTAATCCTAGGGGTACTCAAGCCTGTGATACATGGCAAATGGATGTAACTCATTATCCTCCCTTTGCTCCCTGGAAATACCTTCATGTATCAGTTGATACATATTCAGGGTTTTATTATGGCAACATTACAAAGAGGAGAGGCTACTAAAAATGTTATTAATCACTGTATTCGGTCATTCGTAACGTTGGGATGTCCAAAAATTCTCAAAACAGATAATGGTCCTGCTTATGTCAGTTCTCCCTTTGCTGAGTTTTGTCATAAGTGGGCCATCACACATAAATTTGGCATACCTTTCAATAGCCAAGGTCAGGCTATTGTGGAAAGGGCAAACCAAACTCTGAAAAATGCCCTTGATCGGCAAATAGGGAAAAAGGCTTAGGCCCCCGAACCTCCCAGCGTTACAAAACATCTTGAACATTACTCTCTATTCTCTTAACTTTCTTAATCTTACTGGCTCTCCTTCTTCCACAGCGGCTTCTCGCCACTTCACCAAGCCAGTAGTTCCCTCTTCCCGTCCTCTTGTTTATTTCAGACAGCTTCCAGATCCTGCGTGGAAAGGTCCTGCACAGCTCATCACCTGGGGAAAAGGTTACGCTGCTGTCCAACTTCCTGATCGAGTGCTTTGGGTTCCTGCTCGCTGTGTCAGACCTTACCATGGCAAACCTAACTCTAACTCTAATTTTTCTTCTGATATCAATATTTCCTGTCTTTTCTCAATTCAGGGCATCTCCTGATGCTATTTTTACTTTTCTTGCTGACACTGTTACCTTTATTTTTAAAGATAATCTCCTTTCTACATGTAATTATGTTTTCCAACACAATGGTAGCTTTCTTTCGCCTACTTCTGACATTACTGTTCACTATTACTATTCTCCTTGTTTAATATTTTTAACTATACATGTTACTCTATCTACTATAGGATCTTATTCTTGCTTAGGATTTTCTCACAATCACACATACTTTAATCACACTGTTCTATTACTTTCCACTCCTTCAGTGGCATCTCCTCCACTATCCTCTGCTTTTCCTACATTGCCATCTCAAGCTAATTCTGAGACAACTTTTCCTGGAGACAAACTGCAATGGCATCTTCGTTGCTGCTTTCCACCCTGTGATGTCACCAAATGCATATTGCATCATTCATCTTCCTGGGTTCCTGTTCACTACAAAACACCTGTCGTGCGAAGACGCCACCTCATCCCTGATGACACTCATCGTAAGACTACAGCTCCCATTCGAGCTCGCCATCTTGGGTATCCTGTCTTCATCGCTGACAACTCCATCTCTAAGCGGTCTGCATCTCGTGCTGTTCCTAGATTTGGCTATCATCGCATTCCTCTAAGCATACAACCTTCTACAAATGAACATCAACCTCAAGATTATACCTGGACTATCCTTGATTTTCAAGGAAATATTTTAAACACCACTACTAATTATACTAGATGGCCATGGTTTCCTCAGCTTTTCATGGATTTTGCTGAAATGGGGACAGGAGTAGAAAAATTTGCAGATAAAGAACTACAAGCTGATATATGGGACAAGCAAGGCTCCTGTTCTCCAGCACCTGCTCACAACTTTAGACTATATTTTTGTCCTGCTCACAGTACTGATGCTTCTCATGCTGCCTGCGGTGGGGTAGTTGACAGATATTGCAAAAAATGGAGTTGTGTATCCACAGGTCATATCTGGTGGGAAGCACCTACCAAAAATGACTATATTCATATTACCCGTGCTCAAGAACATCTTCCCTGCTCTTCAAGGCCTTGTTGTGGTCAGAGACTAAATCCACTCAGAATCACATTTACTGCAAAAGGAAAGACACTTACAAAAAACAATGGATGGTTGGGTTTACTTGGGGAGGACGTCAGTGGGATGGTCAAGGAGATGAAGGGAATATTTTTACAATTCGTCTTTCTATATCTATGTCTAATTATGATATTTCAAGGACAGTCATGGTATCAAAGCATGTTTAATTTTTCTCCCTGGTTAACAACACTCTTATCAGCCTTAATAGGTCCTCTTGTGTTATTGCTTCTTGCATGTACTATTGGTCCATGTGTAATAGGACGTTTACTAAAATTATTGAGGGATCGTTTGAAAACACTTGACAATGAAATTAACAATACTCAAAAAACAGTTAGCTTTCTTACATCCAGCATTGAATCAAAAGATCTGGTCAAAAAACTGCTGTTGGAATGGTACTCTGACCAAGAGTCAGAGGAGGAAATAGACATTAATAACTTCTTTTCTCCCAAAGAAAATTTCTTAACTCGGTCCAGCCACGATTCGGGGGATGAGGACTTCTCTCGTATGAGCTGGTTCAGCAAGGCATCAACAAACCGAAGGGCTTGTTGCCACCTTGTGAGACTACTCTGGAGGAGAAAGAACTCTACCTAGAGTCATGAGCACAAAAAAAAAAAAATAAAGAAAAGGAGGAATTGTGACTATTTTACATTGGTTCTGTCTTGTATTTTTCCACAAGAAGAAATCTTGCTGGAAAGCACGTATTCAGCTCAGCAGGAAAGCACTGACAGGAAGGAAGTTAAATAAAAGAATAACCCCAGACAAGAATGTGTATTCCAAGAAGATATGCCTGTCTATAGCAGTTACAAAATAGCAGCTATAGAGTATGTGGCTCATGTCACGTAAACTGGTCTAAAAGATTAACATTGTATCTCTTTACCTTTCTGTAAATTTCCTCTCTCCCCCTCCTTGAATTAGCACAATAAAAGAGGACAGCAAAAAGCCTGGGGAGAAAAAAAGAGGAGGAGGGAGCAAGAAAGCAGAGAAGCCGGGACATTTTCCATCTGTTCCAGGGCAGCCAGGGAATCCCATCTCCCCCAGGCTCAAAGTGTTGCCTCATTTTGAAGATTTCTTGTGTTTTGTGTGTTTTATTTCTTGTGCTTGCTTGGCAATCACTCTTGCGAGAGTCTTGCCTAGCCTCACCTCTTGCGAGGGTCCCGCTATCTATCTCGCCCTTGCGAGGGCTATTTTCTCACCCTTGCGAGGGTTACTTTAAACTTCGTCCTTGCGAGGACTAATTCACCCTTGCGAGGGTCCCACTGTCTCGCCCTTGCGAGGGCTACTTTAAATCTCACCCTTGCGAGGGTTATTCTCTGAGAGGAATTCAGCAATCAACCAGAAAGGCGAAACAACAGACCGGTCGCTCAACGTGACAGAATAACCCAAATAATGGGCCCCCGCTCATACCAACTAGAAACAGAGGACAGAAGAAGCTGGAAGAGACACATAGACCAACTAAAGTCTAGGACAATAGAATGAAACACCGACATCCCTAGGCACACCAAACAGACACACACACAGGTACCACACCAAACCGTTAATAGTAAAACCAGAGAGGGGGGAGATCCCTCAAATGCAAATAAAAGGGGAGGGGGAGACCTTCTGGTAACACAACAAAAAACAAATCACCAAACAACACCCATAGGTAGGCCCATCAAAAATAAAACCCACCCGTAGGCCCATCAAAAAATAAAAACTACTTACCTGCAGGCAACTTCGGAAGAAGGGAGCTGGCAGCAGAAAAACATCACGAAGCCACTCCTGGAAGAAGCAGCTGAGCCAACTCAACCAGCCCAGGTAAACCAGGTGGGAGTGGCATGGCTGACTCACCCTTCCAGGAGGTTCGAAGGAGAAGGATAGGAGAGTCAGCGATCCCATCTGAACCAGCCAAAGACAACACCACAACTGAATTGCGCAGGTCAAGTAGGAACCATAAAAGCCCCACCTACTTACGTGACTACATAACATAGGTTGAACCAAACCAAGTGGGGAGGGGTGTTGTATATAGACATTTACATACTTGAAATACTACATTCCGATTGGACCGCTATTGCTGCCTATTGATTGGCTACTAAAAGACCGTTGCGATTGGTCCACCTGATGGCGGGAAGTTTAAGGAACTGTCATTGGCCGCGAGCTGCAAGCAGCTGCTATAAAAGAGGCTGCCGCGGCTCCAGTTTTGTTGAAGTTACTGGCTGCAAATAAAGAGCTTGAATTCACACTGGTCTCAAGTCAGATCTTTCCCGTGATAGAACAGTTTCCATCTATTGTCCTGCCTACAGGTGACCCGCTCCTCTTTGTGGCAGCCCCTCAACTACTTGAATACTGCTATCATGTCACCCCTATGACAGTCCTATCTGGGTCATAATCCCAGATAGGTCTGCCATAACTTTGAATGGTTGCTAAGCCAACAGTCATAAATTGAGATTAACTGTACAAGACTGAGGTGGTCTTATAAGTTAAATGTACAACTTAAAGCATTAAAAGGAAACCTGGAATCATTAACAACAGATCCTTGAGAGGAAAATAATTGCTTAAGAGATTAGCTGAACTTGAAAAAAGATTTTGAAATTAATTATAAGAATATTTCCTTTTGGTTGTTTAAATATTTGTAAAACTAAATTAAGATTTTTAAACAAATTTCTTTGGAAAGGGACTTTGAAATTTGAGTAGGGGGAATCAAAAAGAACTAAAGATTATAATAAAGGAGAAGAGATACAGAAAAGTACAATATCATTTGACTGTGGAAGAATTCAGAGATTAATAATGTCTTAAATCAAAGACATATAAATAACTAGCTCTATACCTGTACTTCGATCGGGCTTAGTTTTTGTGGAGGAAAATAAGGGGAAAAATTGTGCCTCTGCCTACCAGCATCTATCAGTATTCATCTGGTTAGCATCCTGTCAGTGTGTGAGAGAGTTGGGAGCTGTTTGGATACCGAAACAGTATTTGCTATGTGAACAAGAAGGAGATAGCAGGGAGCCTGGGCATAGCTTAGCTCAATTGTTCTGTACTAAAGCTGGTTGCTGTTGTAAACTAAAACTTCTCTCCTCTGCTTGTGTTTTGCATTTGGAACAGATTTCTTTTCAGATGGAGAGGGGGAGTAGAACTCCTTAGCATCAGAATGTGTTAATAATAATATACGAAATACTAATGCTTTGATGATCATTTCAAAAAATCCTTTCTTAGTGAGCATCTAGAAGCCAAGAGGAACATACGTGCCAAATTTCAAGTTTGTAGGCTTTACAGTTCTGGAGATTTTGTGATGATGCGTGAGTGGTATTTCACTTTTATATAGATAGATAGATAAACTAGAAGAATGAGTTGGGAAACCTTTTTATCTTGGATTTACAAAAGAGTTGCACTGAATTTAGGAAGGAGTTTCTGAGAAAAGAAAAAGAGAAAATGATAAATCCATTTGTGAGACACTCTTTCAAGGGATTAAGATCAAGTTTCTTAAAAGTAAACAGAAGGAACACGAAACTGATTTATATAATCAAGATTAACATATATTGTATGTTGTTGTTTCTGATACCGCTGAATAATTTTTTTCTGACTAAGATGTATAACCAGGCTTTAAAGATATATTTATAAAGAAGAGATATAATAAATAAAGAAGAATTCTTTTGTATTACTTTTAGTGAATGTGGTAAGTTACTATGTTAAAAAAAGTAAAGGAAATTTATAAAATTGATTTATTTGATTAAACTTAACATATATACAGTGCTGGTAACTTTTGCTGATTGGGACTAAAGGATGAAGCTTCAGAACTTATTTATAAAGATGAGATTTGGGAAGAACTCTTTTGCTGAAATGCAGAAACAGTTCAGAAGGACTGAATTCCATTCCTTTTAAATACTTGAGGTTCCTTCCACTTCAAGCCAAAGGCCCACTGCTGCCCTACTTATTCTAATGCCCAGACCTGCCTCTGTTTCTGTTTCCCAAATCAGAAACAGCCAGCCGGCCTGCTAGGTACATTCAAGCCAAAATAAATATTTATGGACATCTGAGATACAATTTTGCTGTATTCTGAAAAAGGAAGGAGGGATATGAGTCTTATAGAGCAGAAATTTTGAGCCAGGACTTCTGGAAGGGGATGTCTCAAGACCCCTCAAATATCGGGGTAATTAGGGCTGTTTTCTTTGAAACACTTAATATGTAAAGTTGATTATCTTTGTAGTCTTCCTCCTGTTCTGCTAATCTAAGTCTTTCAGGTTTCAGTAATCCAAGATACACGTGAGGACCAATCATAAAATGCTGTTCAACATGCCATGGCAGCCATGGCAGTTGTCCTCAAGCTAAATGCCTTCTAATTATGTGGAGAAGAATTCTAATAATACTCAGGTAGTTTGGAAAAAAAGAGCTTTGTAGGCAGAAGGTTGTAACAGGCTTAACTTGATTACATCTCCAAGCTAGCTTTCTGGCTAAATTGCTCATGATGCCTTCTAGACAATGAGAAAGGAAAATCGTATCCTCTATGATTACTCTCTTCTGGGTGAGAGATAATACAGAGTTCTGAGAAAACGCTTTCTAATTGCAAAGTATAGCATAGAATAGAATAAAAATGTTATTGTCAGTTTAGAAGTACACTAATCAGCATTTATTAAAATGAAATTTCACTGCATTCAGCTCTCAAAAGGTAACCATTATCCACATACCCCCACACATGTATGTGACACAGACAAACATCACAGTCTAGTTCAAATGTGTACATATACATGGTGGGGGGAAAAAATAATCCTGCAAGTTTACAAGATGGGTGACATAAGGAACAAAGCTTTTACGGAATCTAGCGGTCCTGCTATAGATTCTTCAAAACCTCCTCCCAGAGGGGAGCAACAGAAACAGACCCTGAAGTGGATGTGTAGGTTCTCTAACAATGCTTCAAGCCCCAAGCGCATAGCTTTTATAAGCAGTATCCTGAATAACGGGAAGTGAGCCTCTTATAATTCTCGTCTCGGCTGTCCTTACCACTTCTGTATGGACTTTCTATCTGAGGCACTACAGCCACCAAACCAAACAGGGTTGCGGTTTATAAAAACACTCTCAATCATGCCTCTGTAAAAAGTGGCCAGGACAGAAGGAGAAATATGTGCTCTCCTCATCCGATGTAGGAAATGACTACCTGTGTGACAACTGTTATAATTCAAGGACTACCTGTATAACAAGATATAAAATAAATGTTTTATTTAATATCTTGTTATACAGGTAGTCCTTGAATTATAACAGTTCATTTAGTTAAAGTTTAGTTCAAAGTTATAATACTGGAAAAATGACATAATCATTTTTCACATTTATGACTATTTTAGCATTCCCATGATCATATGGTCAAAATTCAAACGCTTGGCAAGTGGCATGAATTTATGACAGTTGCCATGTGCCAGGGTCATGTGATCACCTTTTGCAACTTTCCGACAAGCAAAGTCAATGGGGAAGCCAGATTCATGTTATTAATTTAACAACTGCAGCGATTCACTTAACAACCATGGCAAGAAAGGTTGTAAAATGGGACAAAATTCATTTAATGACTGTCTCACTTATCAACAGATATTTTGGGCTCAATTGTCGAGGGCAGACCATTCCTCCTAGGGCAAAATTCCTGGCTTTCAATATTTGATTGCTGCATTGTCTGCAAAAGAGAACAACAGATTTGAAATATAATAGAATTCCTACAGAGGCCAGGTGATGAAAACTTAAGAAGATTGCACACCACACCTCCTTCAAAGAGATGAGTCAGAACCCAATGGCTAATTTTACAAGTGTTCCCATTTCATTTATGAATCACACCATCTCTTCTTTCATGAGGAAAGGTAAACCTATGACTCAACCAAATTGGGGCTGGATGAAATGAAGTTTGCATCTCTAATGCTCATAAGAGGATGAAATAGTAGTGCTGCCTTCTCCAGCCTGACAAGCTCCATATGTGTTAGATTTGCAATTCCAGCATCAGGGCTAATCATTGTGCTGGTCGGGGATTATGAAATTTGAGGTCAAACTTTATACACGTAATTATCACTACTTGAGAGAAGGTGGGGTAGAGGGCAACGATAATTGTAGCACGGAAATATAATTTTGCTGCAGGCAAATGTTATTGAAGGCTCTTTGTAGATGTTACATGCACAACAATCTTCACCCACCTGGGCAGTTTGCAGGTGCGGAAGTGTCAAACTTTCCAGAAAGAATAACAACGATTGATAATGCAATACAATGGCTTGGGGAAGAGTAACATGTGCCATTCAGGTTGTGGCTGAGCTCTTGAGCAACTAGATGGTTCTCATATTTTTTTTTATTCTTTTCCTGGGGATTTCAGTTCTTCTACAGGAATTTCCAAGTAGGAAACAGACAAGTCGGATCTTGAGATCTGACAACCCTAATCAAGATGGAAAAAAATGAAACAAGAATTGCAATTATGCCTGCCTTTTGCTAGCTTCTACATTCTCCCAAATACACCATATGTCAATCATTTATTTTCCCTCTGCCCATTTTCTGATAATTTTTCTCTCCAGGGGACATACTGTATGTTGTGGGTCCAACTTTATTTTATCCAGTTTTGAATATAGCAATGTTGAAATAGAAGATAACATACATTACTTAGTGAGGGAATGAAATGTCTGCCAGCAAACAACCCAGGCCAAAGATCATCAAAGGTTGCATAATTGAACCGTGAACTACATATATTCTATCACAACATAACTCGTTGGTTAATGAAATACCTCCAAGCAAACAAGCACTAAGCAAGTACTAAGGACTCCATAGTTATGTTGACTATTATTTTTCCCTCCATCAGGAGTTGCTGGTGACTGGAAGAACCAATTCACAGTGGCACAAAATGAAATTTCAATGAGATTTACAAGATGCAAATGAAAGGAACTATGCTGCAGTTTTGAACAGAGATATGATTGTTGTTCCCCCCGCTCCTTGAGTTGGCACTCCCTCATTTATAATTTAAAAAAACCCTACACATTCTGTATATGTGCCCTGAATGTATGTTAGTACACTGCGTATATAGTACCTCCTAGATATGTCAACAGTATATGGGCTGTCAGAGTGGTCTCTAGACTGTAGCTTGCATAAAACAGCATGCTTGGAGAAATTTTGGCTGTGCATGTAGCATCTTGGCTAAAGTGTGAATGTAATGAATTGAACATTGAGCAAAAAATGTGCCATGTGGCACAGGTATACCCAAGGCTGATAACCCTAATTTCTCCCTTAGTAAACATCTCAAGTGAAAGTCTTAATTGATCAAACATATGATGAATGACAGAACTTAAAAAAAACCCAAGAGCAACTAGATGGATTTGCATACCTTACTATATATAGAAAACCAATGGGAAAATTTTAAGATAGACACTGTTAGAAGAGTAGTGGATAGTTCCTGGTCTTGTTCTTGACAGAAGGCAAAATAGCTATAAACATAATTGTGGTAAATAAGAGTAAATAAATGCTGAATGAATATGGACTGAATTCAAAAGTGAATACCAATATAAAGGAAATACTGTACAGTGAGATGTTTTGATCATACTTTATAAAGAGTACAGATTCAATCTGGTTCAGTCACCAGGAGTCTTCCGAGCTTTTTTGTGTGGCACCAATTACAGAGAAAATGAGAGAAGGCCAGCTCCGCTGGTATGGATACATCCAGAAAGAGCACCTTGCACCATTGCCAAAATTGCCGACCAGTTAGAAGTTAATGGCTGGCGACCCTGCGGGCATCCAAAACAGAGATGGCAAGACACCATCAACAAAGACATGCAAGCCACAGGGCTGCTCCCTGGAGATGCAGCTGATTGTGCAGAGCGGCATTCAGTTGTCTGAAAAGTGGACCCTGCACCTGCAGGAATATGCTAGGAGGAGGAGGAGGTACTTGACAAATAGTTTTAGCTAGGACTATTCTTTATTCATTAGCTTGAATTGGATTACAACTGACATAGTATATGACTTGAATGGCAGGAGGGGTCTTGATATGGTTTCTCAACCTTTAGGCTAAGGACAAGTTTGAAGAAAGACAAATTGTCTTGTAGGCTTCCAACAAGTTGCTGCAAGATTTTCTCTGCTGCTTTTCTTTTCTGGTAGGTTTTCAGCTCTATTTCCCTTTGGTTGGTGTGGTGAGGTTCCCCCCCCCCTCTTCTTTCTCCACACAGATCCTAAGGAATAACTAGAGCATCTACAACAGGGCTGTCAAACTCCTGGCCCGTGCTGGCCACGCCTATGCCCAGTTTAGTGAAGGGGCAAAAAGTCCAGATACGTCACATGATGCCGCCATGACAACTTGAGTTTGACACCCCCTGATTTACAGCATCTCAGTATGATAAAAGGCAAGCTAACACACAGCATTATAGCCCAAATGCTAATAAACAGGAGTTGTGTAACAACAAATGAAAAACAATGAAATCTTCCCACTGCGGTTCAACCACAGAAATTTGGAATCCAAATCCAAATTGCAAATTGAAAGCAGAGCCAGCCAAATTAAGCCAGAAGCTTTTGGCAGGCTCCGACTTTTCTTTGCAAGGATCAAATTGCACTTCATGGTTCAATTCTTAAATTAAAACCGCTTATTTTAGAAGGAATGAAAAGCAAGGGTGGAGCTGTATAGGCAGAGCTGCTCTTTGCATGCTTCACTTGAGGTGAAAATCTTTCAATAGGACTTGTCCCAGGTGCTTTTTCTTCAAAATAGAAAAGTAGATGCTTTAATTACATCTTTTAAACATCATTAATATGTCATAACATAGTTTCAGCCTCAGACAAACGAACTAAAATTTGAATAAAGGCCTCATTTAAAGATAGAAATTAATTATTGAAGAACCTTTCTAAATACAATACAGATAGTCCTTGACTTACAACAGTTCATTTAGTGACTGTTCAAAGTTATAACAGCACCAAAAGAAAGTGACTTATGACTATTTTTCATACTTATGACTATTGCAGAATTCTCGTGGTCAGGTGATCAAAATTCAGATGCTTGGGAACCGGCTCATACTTACGACGGTTGCAGTGTCCCAGGGTCATGTGATCCCCTTTTGTGACCTTTTGAAAACAAGGTAAACAGGGAAACCAGATTCACTTAACAATCATGTTCTTAATTTGACAACTGCAGCAATTCACTTAACAACTGTAGCAAGAAATGTGGTAAAATGGAGCAAACTTAACAACATAAATTTTGGGCTCAGTTGTGGTCATAAGTTGAGATCCTTAACGACTACTTGTAATGTGCTTATGTGATAATGCTGCAACATGATACTGTATTAAGATAAACGCTCTTTGTTTTAAATAGTCAAAATGTCTTTCTGAATTCTATAAAGTTTGCTATTTTTAGTGTGGCAGGTGGTTCCCATTTAATGACCACTTGTTTGGCAACCATTCAAACTTATGGCAGTGCTAAAACAGTGGTAGTAACAAGTGGTCCTCATATTTATAGTGCATTCAGAAAGGATTCAGAGCCCCTTCACTTTTGTCAATTTTGCTACGCTACAGCGGGATTTTACAATTGTTGAAATTCATTTTTTTCCTCATTATTCTACACCCAGTACCCCATCAGGAGAAAGTGAAAACAGAATTTTTAAAATCTATTAAAAACAATTTTTAAAAAATCACCATCCAGCCTGACTGAGCTTGAGGGGATTTGCAAGGAAGAATGGCAGAATATCCCACAATCCAAGTATGCAAAGCTTGTTGCGTCTTAACCAAAGACTCAAGGCTTTAATTGCTGCCAGAGGTGCTTCAACAAAGTACCCACTGAAGGGTCTGAATACTTATGCCAATGCGATATTTCAGTTTTTTTCTTTTTAAAATTTTTACAGATTTCTCTGAATACTTTCTGAATGCACTGTATATAGGTTGCAGCATCCTGTGATTGTGTGATCTCCACTTGTGATCCATTTTGTTAGCTTCCTATAAGAAAAGTCAATGGGAAAACCACAGGAGGCCTCAAATGGTAACACAATGCCGTTGTTTAACAATTAATGTCACTTAATGACAGTAACTGGGAATGCTGGGATTTCTGTTGCTATGCAGTGCAGTCATGTGATTTGTGCTTTATGATGGATTCCAATAACCATTGTTAAGGATTACCTGTATTATCTATGAATTACTGATTTTAAGACCTCCTGATATTTTAAAAATGAGATTGTAAACTATTATTACCCTGGACTATAAATCTTTTATTCTGGACAGCTCCTTTTAAGATTTAATTCATTTTTTTTTTTTTGGTATTCCTCTTCTTTTTCCTTTGTATAAGAAAGTTATAAATATAAATAAATTTAAACCATTTTTTAAAAAACCCTTTGAACCTTTTTTCAGATTCGCCCCTTTTTCAGATTTTTCCTTTATTTTTTCAAGAAAAAGATGGTCATTGCAGGTTTTATATGCTTCAGGTAAGCTAAAGATATAAGACATTATGTGTAATGCAAATTCAGGACCATATACCTGGGAAGACAACACTGCAAAATCAAAATTTGCTATTGTCTATCAAAACCCTTTCATAATCTCCAAAGGGAGATTACACTATTTGATAATACTTGTTGAAATTCCTCACTGCCGAATCTGGAAGTTAAAGTCTATGCATTGTAGATGGTCAAGGCACAGAAAAACCAATCTAGAAGTTTACACAGAAAGCATTATAAATATGGGAGTGACTGTCAATCTTACCTCCAACTCTTAGTTTCAGGAGGCTATGACACACTAAAATCACACCTGGAAGAAAAAAATAGGATGGATGCAGATAAGCAAACTGGAGATTAATCCAAATAAAACAATTGTACTAGGAAGCAAGCATTGCAGCCGGTTCTGAAAGAAATTGCCATCCCTCCTCTCTGATTTGTTTTGAAGTTGAGATGGTTGACAACATTTTCCTGCGCGGTCCATTTGGTTAAAGAAAACAGAAATAAAAGGTAGGAAAGCATGTTTAAGATTATCTATTTCAAAGTCCTGACTGTTCAGGAAACATGATTAGATTTTAGAAAATAGTAGATTTCAGAAAATAGTAACAGATTATAATTAAAAGCTTTGGTGTATTGCATAGCTCTTATTAATTAAAATTCTATAAGAGCAAAAGAAAAAGAGTAACAGGACAGTTTCAGATGAGACTTTTATTCTGCAGTTGCTTACCTGGAACAAAAAATATTATACAACTTGTTGCATAATATCATCAACTTGTTCTTGTTACCCACTATTTCCAAGGATTTGTATTTCTGCAAGTAAACCACCAAGAAACTAAAGATGAAGTGGCTGACTTTTTTTGTGGTTCAGATCTGAGTTTGAAGGAAGGAAAGAAGGCAGGCCAAAGTATATTCCATTCAAAAATATATCATGTTCTTAAAATTCTTCCAAAGTTCACATCACAAGGAAAGAGGCTAAAAATTAACAAAGTAGCAATATCAAAAAATGCAATTGCAGTTTTGAGTTTATGTTTGTTATTGGCTTGGTTTTGATATAACAAAGAAGCTAAATCTTTCCCTTTTGCAATGAGTGCACAATGATATCACATCTTCAGCTTAATCTAGAGGTAGTCCTCAAATTATGACCACAATTGAGACCAAAATTTATGTTGTTAAGTGAAACATTTGTTACAAGAGTTTGCTCCATTTTAAGATTTTTGTTGCCACAGTTGTTAAATGAATCGCTGCATTTGTTAAGTTAGTAGCAAGGTTGTTGAGTTAATCTGGATTCCCCATTGACTTTGGTCAACAGAAGGTTGCAAAATGAGATCACAGGACCCCGGGACACTGCAATTGTCATAAGTATGAGCCAGTTGCCAAGCATCTGAATTTTGATCATGTGACTATTAGGATGCCGCATTGGTTGTGTGAAAAACAGTCATAAGTCCCTGTAGATTTGAAGGACTGGTGGCACCAGGCAAGATGTTCATTGTGAGACTCCCCACTGTAACAAAATCTCTGTCTTTCATTCTACCTGATTCTCCCCAGTTTGCTTATTCTCTTTTTTGGAACCAACTAGTACAGCTAGTCTTCAACTTACAACAGTTCATTTAGTGACTATTTGAAGTTACAAGGCCCCTGAAAAGAGTGACTTATGGCCATTTTTCACACTTGCAACCAGGGGTGGGATACTACAGGGTTAACTACCAACTTGGGATTTATGAGCTTCCCTGCCCACTCATTAGCATGTCATCAGCATGCTGCTACCTAGAAACAGTCTTTGAAACAGCCCTCTTTTCTTGTTTTTTTAACTGCAGCTGTGCCTCCTTGGGCAGCTGAAGTTGAAAAATCAGGAAATGAAGATCAGGTAAGAGCCCGGGTCAGCGGGTGGGCAAAAACATCAGCAGACATAGAACTGGTTCTATGTCTGCTGATGTTCAGAGCTACCGGTACTACGGAGGTGGACAGAATTGGTAGAAACCCACCCCTACTTGCAACTGTTGTAGCACCCCCATGGTCATATGATCAAAATTCAGACACTTGGCAATTGACTCATATTTATGATGATTGCAATGTCCTGGAGTCATGTAATTGCTTTTGTGACCTGACAAGCAAAGCCAAATTCACTTAACAACCATGTGACTAACTTAACAACTGCAGTGATTCACTTAACAACTGTGGCAAGAAATGTCGTAAAATGGAGCAAACTTCATTTAGCAACTATCTCACTTAGCAGCAGGAATGTTGGGCTCAGTTGTGGTTGTAAGTCAAGGACTACTTCTATTTAGAACAAAAAGGCAATAGGTGCAAAAGCCCTTATTCCTTTCTCCCTTTTTTTTGATACTGGCTCTGTTGCACACTACCTGAAGCCAAGTTTTGTTTGATAAACTACAATGTTAACATTACTTATAAGGTATCAACCATTGTTTATAATTCTCAAACCTGCCTTTGTTAAACAGAGTAAACAGAAAGCTGAACTATGTTTGGATAATGCTAATTATTTTATTTCTTATGAAATCATTGGGCATTCAAATCAGCTTAATACAGTTAATAAAAGCTACTGACTTCTTACAAATGAGAGATAACAAGGAGGATGTAACTAGGGACAGGGCTTGCCACTCTAACTGAGTGCCTAGAAGTGGACAGCATCAGCCCTTAAACTGTTCATGATAAGATAGCATGAAATGTATCCATGCACACTGTGTTCTGTTTCAACTCCTACCCTCAAAACGACACTATAGAGCACTGCACACCAGAACAACTAGACACAAGAGGTTTTTCCCCAAAAGCCATCACTCTGCTAAATAATTCCCTCAACACTGTCCAAATATTTACAAAGTCTGCATTACTATTAATCTTATCATCACTCCTCATCACCCATTCCCCTCCCACTTGTGTATCCTTACGATTTATATTGACTATTTCCTAGTATGATTTGATTACTTGTTGTACCCTATGACTATCATTAAGTGTTGTACCTTATGATTCTTGACTCTTGATGAATGTATCTTTTCTTTTATGTACACTGAGAGCATTTGCACCAAGACAAATTCCTTGTGTGTCCCATCACACTTGGCCAATAAAGAATTCTATTCTATTCTATTCTATTCTATTCTATTCTATTCTATTCTATTCTATGTACAGCAAAGAAATCATATAAGAGAAATAACCTTTAATCAGTTGAGTTAGAGAGAAGCAGGTTCATATCAGCCATTTTGCAAAGATGACACCTCAAATCTATTCAGAAGTCAATCAGTTCAATTCTGACAATACTGGTAGAATCCTTTCCCTTACCAGCAACAAGCTACGGGGAATCCTTATGACTGTAATTGAATCTGGAATTATGGCTGTACATTGTTCCAGTTGTTAAATGGACTATCTTTTTACTGTGCCTGATTTTAGTACCATTTTTACAGTGGTCATTAAGTGAATGTGGCAGTTGTTAAGCAAATATGGTTGTTAAGCAACTCTGTTTGCAACCCTCATTAAGCAAACATGGCAGTTGTTGAATGAACACAGTGATCATTAAGCCAAGTTTTATCCATTGAGCGTTTTTTGACAGAAACCAGAACCGCCAAAAACCATGACCACGAAATACTTCAAATGGCTGTAAAGACAGCCAGTCGCCAAGTGCCCCAAATGTGATCATGTGACCATGGGGGTGGCATGTGGCTGTTGGAATATCAAAATCAAGTCACTAAGTACCTTTTGTTGAAACAACAGGGGGGACTTCAAACAGTCACTAAGCAGTTCTTCATTAAGTGAGAAATTCCTATAGCTTAATTAATTCCTGATGATGTGTAATCTGCAGAGCTTTGCCTTCCAATGAAAGAAAATGGTTTTTGAGAGCTTCAAAGGAAAAATTTGAGAAGGTGGCACGGTGAACTTCTCCAGCAGATGCTGCTCAAAGTAGTCAACTCATTTTGCCTAATGGGAGGAACTGAAAGACACTGGAAAAGGACCTCTATAAGATATAGAGCAGTGGTCCCCAACCTTTTTTGTGCCACGGCCTGGTACCAGCATCACAAAATGATCCGCAGCCCGGTACCGGCATCAGCACACATGACAAGGCAAGGCGAGCCGAGTGACCAGCCAGCCAGCCGTCCCCTGCTTCTCCCCACCACCTTCAACTCCTCCTGTGTACCTTTGTCGATGGGCTTTGCTTTGGGACGGTCACTCAGCTTGCCTTGCCTTGGGTGCTGAAAGAATCCTTGCGCCTTAGTTTCGTTTGAAGCCCCCCCCTTCGATGAAACTAAGGCGCGAGGATTCCTTCAGGACCCAAACGCCGCTTTCCAACCGGAAAAGCTCACCCGGAAGCACTTTCTCGTCAAACAAGATGGCGGCGCCCAGCAAACTGGCGGCCCGGTAGGAAATGTTCCACGGACCGGTACTGGTCTGCGGACTGGTGGTTGGGGACCCCTGATATAGAGAATGGAGGGGGCGGGGCACAAGCATGCAAGCAAACTTGTGTAACAAGAAAAAAGTAGTCACTTTCTGGATCGATTTGCGTATGGGAGAGAATCCAGAAGTTTCATTTTCATATCAGTATCTTACCTGACAATATGTCAATCAAATACTAGCTGATGCAAATACACTTTTAAAAAGCTGAGCTGTCACTGACATATTAATAAAAACAGAGGGAGTGATACTAGCACCACTAGTAATTGTTTCTCTTATTTAAATATATATGCTGTTGACTCTTTCAAAATCAGGACTGCTTACAGCCTGAGGTCACTAAAAATACTTCTCAGAGATAACGCTTTCAAGCCATGAATCTCCTTTCTTCTTAACTTTGCCCTACATTTCAAATTGCTAAATATAATAGCTCACACCTCCCTGTTGTAGGACATCTTCTTCTCCTCAGTCCAATCATAATGACCATTGCAGCACATAAGGCAAAATGTTCAAAGTGAGGGATGACAACATGATTCTTACCAAATGTTTCGTGCGCCTGTGGAAAAGTCCCTACTCAAATCTTCCTAATATAATTCATTGAGTTAATCAGCAAACCATATAAAAGATTTCATGGGCTTTAATGAGTTTAAGAGGCCATGGATAAAGTTCACTGCCTAGCAGAAAGGTATGGAGCTGATATACACAATGAGAAATAAGAGAACATTCACTGTGGGGAAAAAAAATAGGTTTTGAAGGAAAGCATATAAAATTGTAGGCAGTAAGTACACCAACCGAAAAGTCCCAAAGTCAGCAATAATAGTAGGAGCCTTTCAACCTGCTGGTCTATTGATTAATTTTATTCAGGGCAGTAACTTTAGGTCATCCCCCCATTCCTATCCTCTCACAACCTCCTGAAACAAAAGAAAACTGACAGGTGGTAGCAAGCCCATGTTTATTTGGTAAGATTTTGTTTATTCTCAGTTCAAGCTTGATTTATTGAGGAACATTGTGTCATGAATTTTTTGTCAATTTCCTCAACAACAAAGGGTCACATGAAACATTTATATGACAGCTATTGTTTCTGTTTTTAAACAAAAATAAATCTCTTCAAAAATTTGGTAGGTAAAAAAGCCATTTCTAGCTGATACCAACTAGAATTTATTTTTGAATATTTGCATAAACAGCTCTCTTTACAAAGAAACAATGCTGTCCTTTTTCCCATTTCCCCCTAAGTTTATAAATATTTTATTGGGCAAAATGTCTATGGAGATTCTTAATCGTCCGAGTCATGAAGGTGCTTTTCAAAAAGCAACTGGACTTCTTGGTTTTTTTCCCCTTGAAAGTGTTTCATTTCTCATCCAAGAAGCTTCTTCAGTTCTGAAGAATTGAAGAAACTTCTTGGATGAGAAGTGAAACATTTTCAAGGAAAAAAACCAAGAAGTCCAGTTGCTTTTTGAATCTAGTTATCTTTTAAAAAAGCACCGTTGGGACAATTTTTATTTGGCCAAAAAGTTTTATACACAGGTACAAGTTTTTAAAATTCTAAGAACTCTTGATCACGATACTTTGAAGTCTAAGAAAAAAAATCTGGTCTGTTAGGTAGTATTATCTGAAGCAGTAAGAGAACATTTTTAGGATGCAAAGTGAGTCTCATTAGATGAAGAATGATGTTACGCCGCTTAAGGGTTTTTCTAAACTGTAGGGAACGAAGAAATAAATCAAATGTTTACAATGTCCCCTTTCTGGAAATACAATTTCTAGCTCCATAATTCTTCCCGTTGAAAATTCTAGAGATTGAGAGCTGCCATTATCGGGTGTTTTGCACTTACCAATAATTTTTTTAAAAAAATATTATATAGATATGCTCTGCTTTAACATACTTCTTAAAACTGTTGATTGTATAATTTCTATTGAAGGCAATTATTATTGAATGCATTATGAATTTTTTTCTTCATAGCATGTTTTTTATTAGTTACTTCTTTTCTACTTTGCTTTTTATATTTTTACTCTTGTGTGGTTTAAATGTTACAATTATGCAATAAATAAAATAAAATTATGCAATCTGTTGTTTTGAGACTAGTTCCATGTCATCACCCCTAGTTTTGAAAATGTTCCAATTTTTGAAAAAGATTCTATTGAAATTCTAGTCACATCAGAATAGCTATACCCCTTTGATTTAATTTTTTTTTTTTTTGCAAATGGTGAAATGAATGAAATTGGAAAATGTGCAATAGAAACAATAAAACTACTTTCCATAGCTGACCAGTCATCCTTTTAACACCATAATAAAAATAAATTCCCCAATCCCCTCCTACTTTCCTTTAGAAATTCAGGTCAAGTCCTTGTGTTTCAATTGCGGGGTTTAATTCCAAATCTTTTCTCCAAGGCATGATCTTTTGCAATCTTCTTAATACAGGGGAAAAAAATAACTGGAAAAGAATCTAAAGTAATACTTCATTAATCTGAGGCATGTCAAAAGGACAGCCTAAATAAAATAAAACAGCTGCAAGACGGAAAAATTTAAAAATCTAAATAACAAAACTGACAAATAGCAAACAATTGTCTTTTCTTTACTCAAAGAATTGTAGCTGCTTTGAAAGCAACTATTTATTCCTGCCGTGGTAATTAATTTTTGGAAGTAATCATGTAATTATTTTTCACAAAGCTGACTGTGTTGTATTGGAAGGCAAACTTCTTAGATTCATAAACTCCTGCTCTTGATGGGCTTCTGTTGCTTCCTGCTTCATTCACTGTCCCTCTGCAGAAGTTCACTGGAATAGACCTTGTTCCTCACCAAGCTCTTGGTGCAGGGCAATGTCACTTCTTCTTTGTTTCTTTGCAAGCCACAACATAGCGCTGAGCTACATTGAGAGGGGGAGAGTAGCCATCTGCATAGCTGGTATCTTCAAAGAGGACCGAGTAGTCATCTTGGGGCTGAAGCCAAGAAAAAGAACGGATTTAGTTACCTCCTACAGAGGGATGGCCATTCATTCATGCTCTCCACTGGATTATTAAGCAGCTCCTTTTCTTTTCATGCTTCTCCTTGCTTCATCTCCCTCTATCTCCCTTCTTCCTGTTCTGTCCCACACTTTTCAAGCCATTTCCACATTTCACTCCTGCAGTACTGAACTGTCTTTTTAATAGACAGCTGCATCTTACTGATACACACAGAACCTTTTTAGACCCCAATTATGAAAGGATTAGGAAAATGTTCAAAGAGATTCCTGCTTTCCTGTATCCAGAGCTACAAAGAACATGCACTGATACATATCTTCGTAACAGTCATTTGCCAACTGTTGATGGAAGAAAATTCTTTGAACTTTTAATCTGCCTTTGATCTCGCTCTCTCATCTGTCTCTTTGTCTTTCTCTCTTTCTATCTAATCCATCCATCTCTTGAAGCTTATATCTCAAATTTCATAATTATCATAAAACATGTAATGTATAATGAAGTAGCAACCCCAATTATATGCCTCTGCATTCATAGATCTAATAAGATATATTTTTCCTTCCCCTAGCAACTTAGCTACTTCACCATTATGTCTCAGCACATTTAAAATAATTGTTATTGATGCAGAATGTAACATCTCCTATTGTTGTTCCTCAGCTAATTGTTATTTAGCTTCTTTTTTTCTTAGAAAGCTTGACTTTCAAATCTATTTCCTTTCTTTTTGCATTACTAATTTAAGACAGAGACGGATATTCCTGCTAAACCAGGAATACAATAGCTAAGGGGCAAAGCAATGTAACACTGATCAGGTGAAATTCCAGTGCTGAAGAAAACATCAAGGATTTTGAATTTGGCAAAATGAGATGGTGAAAATAAATAAATTGAGAGCAATTTTCTGTAAAGAATTTTTAGAGGTAGTTGATTTGGAGGGAAGACAAGGGGTTGCCACAAAGAAAAGGCTATTCTCCAAAGCAACTGAGGGCAGGACAAGAAGCAACGGGTGGAAACTCATCAAGGAGAGAAGCAACTTAGAACTAGGGAGAAATTTCCTGACAGTTAGAACAATTAATCAGTGGAACAACCTGCCTCCAGAAGTTGTATGCTCCAATTTTGTAAGAAGAGATTGGACAACCATTTGTCTGAAATAGTATAGGAATTCCTGCCTGAGCAGGGGGTTGGACAAATATTTGTCTGAAGGTCCCTTCAGACTCTGTTATTCTGTTCTGTTCTGCTCTACTCCACCCAAGCAAACTAGAGTCTGAGATAGCGTCCTGGCTAATGTTGTGCAGTTTTCAGGCTCCTTCTCTCCCTGCTATTAGATTACTATTAAACGTTGGCGAATAATGTTGATAGCTTTCTGTTAAATTTTTTTAAACTCCTGCTCCATCCACACCTGGTTCTATTTAAACCAGCAAAGTCCTTAACATGTTACTCCAGGAAAGATAAATTACTTTGCTGGCTTCTCCGTTGATAAGATGCTAGCAACCTACGGTTTGATGCTCTATTACAGGATTCCCAAAACTTCCTCACTTGGCAGACCAGCGGAGGCAGTGGGGTGGGGGGTGGGGTGGGGTGGGGAGAAGAAATGGTTTTACGCATGTGTGCTGCTTTCACAAATGCAGCTTTGGGCACGGGCCCATGTGAGCACACACTCACCCATCATTTCTGCGGTCCAATTCTAAATGGGCTGTGGCCTGGCACTAGGCCACAGACCAGGGATTCCTGCTCTATTAGTATCAACAGAGTTACTCTGTAATTATTACCTAGAGAACAGCTTAGGAGAAAGAGCTACGGGCCAGACCAAGAGGTTCTTTAGACCAGGACTCAATGGGCCTTTGGTCAGACAGAAGGACAGGTCAGCTATTCTATCAGGTGGATCTGCATGAGCCATTCTAACACCAGTTGCAGAATATTACACTCTGGACCATTTATTGAGGAAAACTCTTACGGCCTTGTCCTTACCCGCTGAGGTGGAGCGTGGATAAGGGCTCGATAGAAGCAGGTGGTTTGTGGGTACAAGGCAAGGACTAACTGGTCCTTCTGGAACAAGGCCTCTGGGTCTGTTTCAGGATTGGCCTTCCACTGAGGCAGAGGGATGATGCGACGCCGGCTCAAGGTATGACGCCTGTGGAAAAGCAGAAGTCAAGATGTGCAGATTTCTCATAAACCCCCATAATTCAAGGGGAAAATATGTGGGGGGAGGTGCTGAGGGACACAGGTGAATTTCAGGAAGAAGACTGGGGAACACTCAGGGTTCCCCAAAACTTGCAATGTTCTCTTCTGAACTTTCTCCCATCAAATATCAAGATGACCCAACCCTGCTGGACTTTTACAAAGCTACAAAGACCTAGTTATGTGCTGGGGGCTGGGTCCCCAAGTGTGTTAAGGGCCCCATTTCTTGGCTATATTAATATTTATTGCAATATTTACTTGGCAACCATATGTATTTACTCTTTATTGTTTAATGTTTTTATGATGTTGGCTGCCCAGAGTCACTGATTGAGATAGATGCCTAAGGAAATTAAATAAATAAAATATACATATGTTTCATTTTAATTATAAATATAATTAAGGTTTAAAAAATGAATATGCATGCACTACTGACATATATTTAATCTTCCCCTAATCACATTAGAAATTTTGAGAAGTATTTTGGAAATCTCTGCTTTCAAAGGTTCTAGGACCTGGGGCCTCATAAGGTGCATTTCTATCTTTATAACAATCCCTTCATCACTTACTCTTTTCCTTCTTCATCAATGTCATCCACCTCGTATCTGAAGAAGAGAAAATGGTGAATGAGAGTTTGAAGCAATCCAAATGGAATGCTCCCAGAGAAAAAGTTACCAAAATGAATTCTTGCACAATACATCCATGGAATAGTTAAAAAGTCAAAATCCACCTTCCTTTCATTTGTTTATTTGTTCAGATTAGAATGAAAAGTTAAAGCATACCAGTAAAACTTTGCAACCTTCCTGGAAAAATGTGGTTAGTGCACACTATAAAGATAACCAATAATAACAATTACCAGCACAGAATCTTGTCTATTGTTTAAATTTTAGCATGTATATCATCAATGAAGCTCTGCAGCCATTTCTGGTACTGCAGTGAAAGGAAAGAGACCTTCCTTGAAGTAGGAATAACCTGCAGAATGGTTTAATACGGACTTCTTTAACATTGTAATGATTTAGCACATAAGAATCCGCAGCCTTTTTGTTAGCATGGGGAGACACGACTGAGAGACCAAAAGCTATGACTGAGCAGGACTAACTGGACACTCTCCCCCTGCCCAACCCTCTGAAACCTAAATCTGGAGCCTCTGTTAGCAATATTTAAATTAGGAAAATTGGAGTCCCTGACTAAAACGGATCCCAGGAAATCAATGATTTTAAACTGTTGACCAACTTAGTTTCTCTTTTCTGCCTTCTCCTATTCTCATCCTGTCTTAGGACCATTCTATTTCAACTTGAGAAAATGGTGGCTGTTGAAAAACGAGACGAAGGCTAAAGAAGAAAGGATCTGGGATGACATATAAATCTAGTAAGCCTATGAAGTCCTTTTTGAAAAAGATGGTTCTGCCATGTTTTCAAAATCAATACAACACATTTCTGACTTCTCAGACAGGAATCTCTTTTGGGTCCTTGCACATATTAATGTCGTAGTTTAGGCTCAATAGGCATGAAGCACATAGAATAAAAAAAGTTATTGTCGCATTAAATGTACACTAATCAGCATACATTAAAATGAAATTTTGTTGCATTCAGCTCTCAAAAGATAATCATTATGCATATACCAGTGGTGGGATTCAATTTTTTTTTACTACAGGTTCTGTGGGGGTAGCTTGGTGGGCGTGGCAGGGGAAGGATACTGTAAAATCTCCACTCAGAGGTGGTATTTGCCGGTTCTCCGAACTACCCAAAATTTCTGCTACTGGTTCTCCAGAACTGGTCAGAACCTGCTGAATACCACCTCTGGCATATACTCACTCAAACACACATATATGACTCAGAGAAACATCACAATCTAGTTTGGATGTATACAAATACACTGAGTTTACAAGACAGGTGGCATAAGGAACAAAGCTGTTACAGAATCTAGTAGTCCTGCTATAGATACTTTGAAGCCTCCTCCCAGAAGGGAGCAACAGGAACAGACCATGAGGTGGGTGTGCGGGGTCTCTAACGATGCTTTGAGCTCTAAGCACATAATGCTTATAAGCAGTATCCTGAATAACAGGAAATGAGTTTCCTATAATCTTCTCGGTTGTCCTTATCACTCTCTGTAGGGATTTTCTGAGGCATTGTGACCGTCAAACCAGGCAGTCATGCAGTTTGTTAAAAGGCTTTCAATCATGCTTCTGTAAAAAGTGGCCAGGACAGAAGGAGAAAGATGTGCTCTCTTCAACTGACGCAGGAAATGCAGACGCTGATTTGCACGCTTCACTAAGGATGATGTGTCGAGAGACCAGACAGTTAGTTATCTGTACTCCCAGATCCTATTGAACCACTTCCACAGCTGTAGCCTTGATATGAAGTAGAGTATGACTATACTGGCTCTTTTTGAATTCAACAATGACCTCCTTTGTTTTGTTAACATTCAAAGCCAGGTATTTCACCCAGTCCATTAAAGCTTTTACCTCCTCCCTACAAGAATCTTCATGTCATCCCAGATAAACCCCACCACTGCCGTGCCATCCTCATACTTCACAGTATGATTCATAGCAGGCTTGGCACAGCAGTCATGGGTCATCGCGTATGGATTCCTGTGGGGAATCCATACGCGAGATAGCATTGTAAACTTTTCTTTCAACTCGCACAAACTAGGGCCTATCAATAAGGAAATCAAGTATCCATATAAATTATGTATGCACACATCCACACACACTGTACCATGTTTCCCTGAAAATAAGACCCGGTATTATCTTCTTTAAGCTTATTTTGGGGATATGTCTGTTTCTTTTTTTAATCACAAGGCCCAACCCAGCACCTTCACTCCCTCGTACATACAGGAAGAGGAGACCGCACAGAGGCTGACTGCAGGAGGTAGAGGGAGCCAGATGCCCAAAAGGGCATCTGCCTGTGTGCCTTGGATCAGCTACAAGCCAACGTGGAGAGAATGGCTGTTGGCTGCCACGAGGTGAGGTGAGAGAACAATCTTATCAAAACTGGGGAAGGGGGGGGGGGCGGGAAAGAGATAAAGAGAACACCGCCAATCCTGGTATAACTCTCCGACATTGAATCAGATTTCTCTCTCTCTCTCTCTCTCTCACACACACACACACACCTCTCCTCTTGCTGCAGTGGCGGTACTTCGGTGCCCGGCTGGCTGGGATGCACCACTTTCCCTCTTTCTTCTCCATGCTCCTCCTTTCCTTCCCTCGCTCCGCTTTTTCTCTGTTCAGCAGCACCTGGGATCTACTTTTGACAGCAGCGTGCGTGGCTTGGGGAATGGTCAATTCCATTTGTGGTGTGGTGGAAGGAAGGTGGAAAGCAATTCCACCCCCCATACTAGACCAGACCAGACTGGCAGGGGTGGGGAAACCAAGCAGTGTCAAAAACTGCTGAAAGTGTGGCATCCAAGCCCTGGAAGATTGTGGGAAACGTGTGCTTAGAAGCAACGAGTAACGAGAATTGCAGGCAATTCTGTCCCTGTAAACTACTGTAACTTCTAGGGTGTGAATGCCACACTTTCAGCTGTTTTCGGCATCCACCAGGCTGGTCTGGTGGATGGGATTGCCTTCTCCACTGCTATGATATAGAAACAACCACTGTTCTTAATTAGCAAAACGCTATCTGTTAATGTAGAAATTCTATCTATTAATTTTTTTAAATAACCACAGCCTGAAGACTCTCAATGTCACTATTATAGTCCCATATATACTCACTTGTTGGTGGCATGATTGTAGCTCACAGCTTCAGCCAAGATCCACTGTTCATCCCCATCAACAGCCTTGACACGAGCTGCCACTTTATCTCCTGGTTTGGCCACATAATCACTAGAGGCAGGGATGGCACCGCAAAGGGGAGGTGGCCTGCACAAGAAATCAGACAAAAGGGCCTAATTCATGGCGGAAGAGTGACTTCAGATGCTCTTAGCCCACCAGACCTTCCCAGCAATTACTTTTCTCCAGGCTTCCCAATCCACAATGGAAGAGTCATGGCGCTCTGCTGGAGAAGTGTCATCAGCACTCCACGGCGCATGGTTTTACGTGGCGGCTCAGAGTCATTGTAGAGACCAGCAATCTTGGCAGCTGTGAGAAGAGAGGGAAGCATACCAGAAAAGTGCAACTATAATTATGGATGGAAGTGTCTCAACCAATATAATGCAATATGAATCAATCAACCCAAGGCAAAACCAGACTTATGGTTTAATTAAAAAAAAAAAAACACACTTTCAATATTCCAAGGAAATAAACTTTGCAGGCAGCTTCCCAGCGTTTAGATGAACCTGTCAATCAAATTTACTTCCATATCAAGAACACAGTAACTTTATGCTCTACAACAGGGGTGTCAAACTTAAGGCCAGGGGTGGGTTTCTACCAGTTCGCACCTATTTGCTAGAACCGGTTGTTAACATTCTAAGCAATTCGGAGAACCGGTTGTTAGAAGAAATTACTGGCCTAATCCTGTAAGGAAGGCAGGAAGGAAACATTCTGGTGTTGCTTACAGAAACTGCCTCTCCGTTAACCCTTATTAAATTCTTGGCAGGACTAGACTTCCTGTCCCTGGAACTTCTCTGGAGTTTTCTTTCCCTCCTTTGCTGGTACTTTGCTTGTGTGGAGTGACCATTCAAAGTTACAAGGGCACTGAAAAAAGTGACTTATGACCATTTTTCACACTCACGACTGTTGCAGTATTCCCACAGTCATAAAAGGCTAGGTGAGATGCGTACCTCGATGTGAGTGATATTGAGTTGGCCATGCCCAGGCCAGTAACATGACCACCAAGTCACACCCACCAACTTAGCCACACCCACAGAACCGGTTGTTAAAAAATTTGAATCCCACCCCTGCTTAAGGCCCATGGGGTGCTTAAATCTGGCCCCACGGGGCTGGCCTGGAAATAACAAAGGACCAGCCCATGGTGCCTCTGCTGATCAAAATGGGCCATGGGAGATGCACGTGGGTCATTTTTGGCCCTCACGGCCTCCTACAGCAGTCTGGTGGCCGAAAATGGGCTGTGGGGGGTCTATTTTCAGCCCCCATGGCCTCCTACAGCAGCCACTGAGGGGGGTGTACGTTTTATGTTTCTTTCTCAGCCCCATGCACTCTATCTTCCTTCCTGTTGGCTGCTTTACACGATTCCTGGTTTCATCCAGTTTAAAAGTATGAAACATGCCTAATCCAAAGAGTTTGCTCACTTATCTGTGGCTGGAATGTAATTTGCTTGGTTTTGACTTTACAACTGGATTGTGTTGTCTCCCCCATAATGGTTTGTAAACAAGATAGTGAGCCTAAAAACTTAAAATACAGAACATGATTGGATGTAGGATATGGTACTTCAGAACTCAACATAACACCACAATTAGGTTTAATATGACAGATTTGCAGGGTCAGCACAACATGTTCATACCGGTGTAATATAATGTTACATACATGTAGGTATATGGGAATGTGTGTTAGTTATTACTTATTTTGGTTTAGGGATTCTATTTCTTTCATTTATTGAGTTATTGAGGTGTATTTTGTGTTTTGAGGGGGCTGCACCGAGGGAGGCTCATTTAGTTTCATTCTACACATGTTATGCATTGACAATAATGGTTTGATTTGATTTGATTTGGCCCTCACAGCTCCCTATGTTTGTTCCTCAAATATACTTAAAGACAAACTTTGCTTTAGAATGATTTTTTTTAACCCAGTAACAGAAGCCAATTAGCTTCATCAAAATAACACTTCATCTTTTCCCAATTTTTCTACCTATTTCTTGGAAGGAGCAACGAATTCTTATTCAATTTCTTTCTGGCACAACCTGGACTGCAAAAATATAGATAATCACTAATTGGCAGCAAAGCATTAAACTGTATATCTATTTGCTACCATCTGGTAGTCATTGACTTTAGTGGTTGACTAAATGTTTGCAGTCCAGATCTGAAAGGACTAGACTTGACTATGGGTTGTCTCTGACTTATGACCGTTTGTTCAGTGACTAAAGTTTCAACGGTGCTGAGTAAATGGTGGTTAAGACTGGTTCTCAAAGTTCTATTCATCCCAGCACCTCTGCAATCATATGGTTGCAATCTGGGCACTTAGCAACCAGCTGATACTTAAAATTGGTTGTTGCGCTCTGCAAGCCGTGACTGCCATGTGTGACCTTCCCTGATGGGCTTCCCATCAATGGGAATGCCAGCAAGGAAGATTGCAAGTCTCTGGGATAAGTCTCTCCCACCCACACCATTTCCCCAAGCCCATCTGCTCATTTATGCATCCCTGCACATCCTCCTAAGCTTCACATCCCTCACATTCTCTCCCTCACCTGGCAACAACCACTTATCTGCCTGCCTGCTTGCAAGCCGCTTGTGACTTGCAACTCCCAGGTGGCTTCCCATTGACTTTAGTTGTGGGAAGCCAACTGGAAGTTGCAAGTATTATTATTAGTGTATGGCGTTGTTACAGTAGCCAGAAGACCACAATGCTATTGCAGAGTACTAGTTTGGGTTCCCAAGGTACCAGGCCACTTACAGGCAATAATTGGGTGCTTCCCAAGGTGTCCCACAGGAGGGAGAGCTGGCTTCACACTGGAAAGACAAATGTGTTTTCCTGCAGCATCACCCAAGGCCCACTCCCTTTCCAGAACTGCCTCATAAGCAGGTGTTCAAGCGGGAAGATTCAGAACGATAGGAACTGACTGCCTGCACAGAGCATCAGTTTGTCTCCCCCCTCCGAAGTGGTACCTATCTATCTTCCTGCATAGAACATGCTTTCGAACTATTAAGTGGACAAAAGCCGAGGTGAGTGACAGGAACTCACCCTGACATTCAATGCTAGGGCTCATATTACCAGAACTGAGAACCATCTCCAGCGTCATTAAGCCACTGAGCCACCATGTCTCCTTGTTGGGAGGATGTCCTTGCCTAACAACTGCTGCAATTCAGTTAATGGACATTGGCATGTAGGGATCGTTATCACTAAGCAATGCAGTCACAGTTTATAACTGCATCGCTTAGCAGCAAAATTTTTGATCCCAATTGCTATTATACTTGAGGACTACCTTTATTAATTGAAGAGAAGTCCGCCCCAAAAATGCATATGCATCCTGTTTTTTTAGGCTGCTTGAATAATTAAAACTTTTTAAATCTTAGGGATAGCACCCAACACTTTTGCAAAAGCTCAAGCAACCCATTTGCTCTTCCTTAATCAGAGTTTTTCAGCACTCACCAATTCGCCGTTCTTCCAAAAGAGACTTTATCTCAGCAATCTTGTCCAAGTCCTTGCGGAGGATGCTGGGTAGAGGGCAAAGAAGCAAAATGAAAAGGAGTTGCCTTCTCTTTTCAGAAGCATGCAATTTAGATATACTCACTTGCATTCAGCTTCTGCATCAGCCTTAGCTGTTGTATAGAGGCCACGTAATTTCGTCCGATAATATGGAGAGACTAAAGAAGAAATACAGGGAGGTAATAATGAGTTCCCATAGAAATCTAGTTTCCCTATTTTTCTAAGCCAAGTCCCAAAGGTGCTTTTTCAGGAGGCAACTGGACTTTCTTGTTTTTCTCGGAAGGCATTTCACTTCTCATCCAAGGATCTTCTTCACTTCTGACTGGGTGGTGTGGAATGGAAGGATTTATTTTCAATGATTCTAAAAGAATGGAAATGATCAGCTGTCTGCAAGGAATATAAATCCTTTCACTCCCCATCATCCAGTCAGAGCTGAAGAAGCTTCTTGGATGAGAAATGAAACGTCTTCAGAGAAAAACAAGACAGTCCAATTGCCTCCTCAAAAAGCACCTTTGGGACAACCATGTCCTGGATGACTGAGAATCTCCATGGATGTTCTAAGCCAAGGTTTGTTTCATCAAGTTTGTTTGAATAAATTAAAACTGAATCAATACAACACTATAACAACATAATCTAAAATCTAGAAGTGACATTAGGCTCACCTGACATATTAAGTTAAAATCAAATATACCACATATTCCACATATACTGGAAAAATCCTATTTTGACTAAGGGTGTCTCATATAGAAGAAATGGGAAAGTTCTAAGGCCTAAAAAAATATAAGATCACTTATTCTGATATGTAGCAACAGCCCAACCAGTTTAATTTTCTACAATACTCAGTAAGTCATGGGAAGCCCATTCATTAGCTAGATGAAGTACTCTATATTATATGTAATTCTGTATAAATTCAATCTGTTGTCTGTTTTCCTTTTTTTAAAATAATTTAAAATGCACCATTTTATTAATCAGTGCAGGTTGAGAGAACCATAATTGAATTGTGGGTGGGGAAAAATAATAATGTACTTTTAAACTGGGTATCTATTTCAATGATATAATCATTCATTATTCATTACTGAAGGAATATTAATCTTCAATCTTCAAAATAGATCATAGTATTTCATTCACAAAACACACTTTGCAAGTTGATCTCTTGTGAGGTAGAATTCAGAATGAGTGAGTAGCCCTAAGAATCATCTGCAAATAATTTAATATGCACAAGCAATTGACCAGAACATTTTCCAATTCAAGATTTCCTAGCAAAGGCTAGAAAGTTTTCCTCTCAACCCTTTTCCAACTCCAGAGTATTCTTTCTGCAGCCACCAAATTGTTTAATTTCTCTGGCCTGCTGCCTTCTAGATCCAGCAAACAATGAATCCCACTGCCTATAGGCTTCAGAACCTCCATGGCTATTGCAACTATTGGCAGTTGTTAAAGAGTAATGGTAATTGAATACACTGACTCAGTTGACTATAGGACTTGGAGAACACAACAGACTCAAAATGTTGCATCACAAAAGATTTCTAAGGAAAGTGTTATAAGGCTGGCATTTTCCACTCACTCTTGTTCTCTGTCTGCATCCGTTCATGTGTTTTCTGGATATTCACAAGATTATGTTCACTTCTTGATCGTTCCTCCTAGCAACAAAAAAGTTTCTGGTTGATTATTTGGACAATATGATTTTTATTTTAGCAGACATAGTGCATTCCTTGAAGTTATCCTATCACAGCAGTTTCATGCCCTCCTCTCATCATTATATTATTACTGTTTGGTACATTACTAAAACAAGATGTGGACCTAATGAAAAGATACTGTCCCTTTCTAAGAAAGCAAAAGAAAAGCTTTCTCTTTTCCTCATCATTGGCTATGACAAACTAAGTAAGATTTGTGTCACATACAGGCCTAAATATTCCAGGGGGAAAATTCACATTACCTGGGTCTGTTTGATAAGCTGGTGCAGTTCTCCTAAGAGTTCAGCAATTCTGGAATCAGCTGATACCAAAGCCATGTTGCTGAAGGAAACGTAAGGTGGAAGAAAGGAATTTCTCTCAAATCAACTGCCATTATAACATTCTGGAAAGAATGCACTGCTAAATCTTAAACCATTAATAAAGGAATACAGTACTTCTAGTCTCAAAGGTACTATTTCAAAAGGCAACTGGAAAAAAACAGTCGTTACCTTTTAAAAGAGCATATTTAAGACAACTATGATCAGGATGATTGAGAATCTCCACAGACAGTACTCTTAGCATATCCTACATTTGGTGTAAATAAATGTTCATAATAAAGTAATAGTGTTTTCCTGTATCATGGGAAGAACTAACTTTAATCTTCAAAATAGCAAAGATCTTGCTTATAAATACAGTAAAACAATTCTGTGTGTTTATTAAAGGCCATCTAATAAGTATGGACTTTAGAAACAAGAAATCCAAACGAATAAATAAAGTCTGTCTAGAATCTTTGGGAAAGTTTCCATCTATTTTTATTAGGTAAAATAGCCTCAGGAACAGCTTCATCTTGTATTCTTGTGCTTATATTTTGTGGAATAAACTGAATTAAATGTACTTATTTTCTGAATTCTCAGCAGATATGAGGTGCATATTTTAATTTAAAAGCAGAATTTGCTAGTTTAAATTGACCATTTTAATGTCTGCTTTTAGCTTCATTTTATTCAACTTCACCCTGAGAACTGTTGTCTCCTTGGCATGAACAAAGTAGAACTTTAATATCCTTATCAACCAAGCATCCCACCCTGGTTGGCCTAAAAGTTCTGGAAGCAGATTTACACCCCAACAGACAGTAAAAGCCATCCCTCTGGAAAGTAATAAATACATATATGACTTCCAACTATTATTTGCAAATCCAATATGCACATTTACAGGATAAGATGCATTCAGACAATTGCAATTTATGCGCTTGCTGTCAGAAACATGTTACTTGGTACATTTTCACTGAATATTGAAGAATATGACCTTTCATTTGTAACATCCAAAGAAAACAGGAGAATCTGCTATCTCCTTCAAAATACAATACAGTATTCTCATGATGCATTGGTTGAAAGAAGGGGCATCACTATATACAGGTAGTCCTTGAGTTACCACCACCACAATTGAGTCCAAAATTTATGTTGCTAAGTGAAACATTTGCTAAGTGCCCCACTTCACGACTTTTTTTGCCACAGTTAACTGAATCATTGCGTATATTAAGTAAATCTGGATCTCCCCCCACCCCTTGACTTTGCTTGTCAGGAGGTTGCAAAAGCAGATTACATGGTCTTGGGACACAATCATAAACGAATCAGTTGCCAAGCATGATTTTTTGATCACGTGACTATGGGATTCCTGCAATGGTCGCAAGTGTGAAAAATGGTCATAAGTCACTTCTTTCAAATAGCGTTGTCTCTTTGAACGGTCACTAAATGAACTGTTGCAAGTCGAGGACTACCTGTATTGGAATGATCGACCACGCACGCCGCAACACAGAATAAATCCTCAACATGCAAAGGAAACCAGTAGGGGGCGACACAACACAATTATAATCAGTACAATTATACACTTCTTCACCCCCTTATTCAGGTAAGTTCCCATTACCTCGGCAAACCCTTGATCCCCTACCGTTTAAAATCCGTTTGCAGAATAACGCTCGACTCAAGTTCGATAAACGATAAATGAATAAATAAATAAATAAATAAAGGCGGTACGCGCGCCTGAAAATGACGCAGAAACCTCGCACAGCGGACTTCCTACAGCTAGGTGACTGGCGCGTGCGCAGTGAGCGGTGGGAAGTTAACGCACGCGCAATCCGCGGAATCAATTTCCCGTTCACGGGCTATTTTGCGCATGCGCTTTGGTGACTTCGCTCCTCCCCCCACACACACCCCAGCCCCCCCCCCCACACACAAAAGAACCACTCTAAAAAATAGTTCTGTCTATTTCTGCGTTGTTCTTCCCAATCTTTTTTTTTTAACTAATTCGGAACATGGTCATGAGGAACAAGATATATCCAAGTAGACCTCTACAGCGGGATAAAGAATTAAAAATCTACCCAAAAGCAGGATTGTGGAATAATTTATTATTTCCAAAAGCTAACAGCCTCCTGGGAATTGTAGTTTTTGTTGATCGACGCATGCTCTTTGGTTTACTTTCAAGCGCGGATTTGTTCCAGAGCGCATGGCTTATCTTTTCAAACCTTGAGGTTTTTGAGATGCGTTCGCGGTTCATACAATACTAACATTTTCTAAAAAGTTGTTACTTCGCGTGCAAATCGGGAGGAGAAAGTAAAAAGGGGGAGAATATATATTTCCGTATGGAGTTTACTTGGAGATAAGTCATACTCATTTAAGTTTACTTATAAGTAAGCGTTACAGAATTGCAAGCATGAAACCTAACACGGAATTGATACGAAAACAATTACAGTCAACAGGCATTCTCAAAATCAAAACAATGTCTCCAAAAAACGCTGCAAATAAATTGCAAAAAGTGAGAGATTCCTGCGGAGAACATGCTTCTTTTTTGTAGCAAGCATATTGCAGTGGATTAATGCAATTACAAAACAAAAACAAATACTAAGATTAAGACATATAACCGATCAAACCACAATATGGAACAGCTGAAACATCAATAAATCAACATTGTTGACATATGCCTTCCAGGATTATATTCCATGCATTAGATAAAATGAACTGTGATCCACAAGAATTTATGCCGAATAAAGTTGCAGACTATCTGTGTGTATCCCGCCTTCATTATTTTTACAAATAACTCAAGGTGGCAAACATGGCATCCATTTTGCCCCACAACAACAATCCTGTGAGTGGATTAGGCTGAGAGAGAGACTGGCTCAAATATCATGTTTACCATTTGTTGAAGATTTAATTGAACCGTTGGAAAACTTTTTGTCATTAAAAATAAAAATAGACAAGCAGATGCAGAAACCCTTCTCAAATTACAGTGACAATTTTATTAGCTGCATTAATTTCTCTCATTGGCCAGTATGATGCTTCCCTCCCCACATTCAGGACAATTTGCATCATGTTGACTTAAGTCATACTCAGTTCATTATGTTCAGGAACAAACTGTACCAGCCCAGCATTATTGATTCTAGATAATGTTCTGTGCTACAGCACTGGCTGAACTAAAACTGCTAGTCATCAGAATCACAGGAAGGCAGAGTTCACATCAGAAGTACTGTAGTTTGCTACTGCTTTTATAGGTAGGTAATCCCTTGGTTTACAACTACTTTTTATGACCCTTTGAAGTTACAATGGCACAACGGGCCTCACACTTAACAACCATCAAGTATCCCCACGGTCATGTGATCAAAATTCAAGCACTTGGCAACTGGCATGTATTTACAATGGTGGCAGTACCCCAGTGTCATGTGATCACCATTTGCAATCTTCTAAGCCATGGGAAAAAGCTGGATACACTTAATGACCACTTGGTTCACTTAACAACTGCAGTAATGCACTTATTATCCATGGCAGAAAAAGATCATAAAATCAGGTGCAAATTACTTAACAATTGCAATTTAGCAACAGAAATTCCGGTCCCAATTGTAAGTCGAGGATTACCTGTATAATAGGTGGCAGCAAAACCCTCTTTCTTGTTGAACTCTGTACAAATCATGGCTCTCAACTGAGAGCCATACGGTTCCCTGGAGATCCTAGATATTTCAAGGGCCCCATAGCATGTAACAAGGGAAGAAAAGAAAAATATACTGCGAATAATATCTTGTTCACATCAGAAAATATGCCAGTTACTGTCCTATGTCTATATCTAGTAATGAGACTTAGAATGAGGGGAAAAGATTGGAGAAACACTGCTCTAAATGATTAACAATGCTATATGAGGTCTGTTTTTATAATGGGCACTTCCATTAAGTGTTAGTGTGCTTTTGTGTTAACTTACAAATTATATACAGGTAGTCCTTGACTTACAACTGTTCATATGGTGACTGTTCGAAGTTACAGTGGCACTGAAAAAAGTGACTTATGACATGACCGTTTTTCACATGACCATTGCAGCATCCCTATGTCATGTGATTTACATTTGGCTGCTTGACAAGCGGCTCATATCTATGACACTTGCAATGTCCCGGGGTCACGGGATCCCTTTTTACAACCTTCTGAAAAGCAACATCAACGGGGAAGTCAGATTCACCTAAGATTCAGTGTGACTAATTTAAAGGCATCCTTAACAACTGTTGCAAGAAAAGTTGTAAAATGGGGCAAAACTCACTCAACAAACTTCTCACTTAGAAACATAAATGTTGGGCTCAATTGTGGTGGTAAGTCAAGACACCCCCCCCCAATAGGAGTTGTAAACCAGCCATATCTAGGATCTTGGTGTCTCTATTAAGAGGAAGGAAAAGTGGAGTGAGGTATTTGAAAAACAATTCTACAGCTTTCACTGTATTTCTTTTTTCAACATACTTTTGCAGCTATAAACTTGAGTTTATTTTGCTAAGTTTATTTTTTCTGGAGGATGGAAGCTATAAAATTCAGAGGAGAGCATTTTAAAAAAATATTTAGCTAAGACTACCTCACAACTTTGCTATATGCTTACAATATTTAATATATTATTTAAATTTGTTTGCCACCATCTTACAACAATATAACTCTGGGCAATGGCCTACAGTTAGTCAGTTATACCTTTCTCCTGTCTATTGGGGCCATAACTGCATCCATCAGAAGCTAAAGTGAATTTAAATGTTATCTAAGCTTCATTCCTACTATATATATCTTCCTGAGATTTTTTGCTTGGATGAATTATTTTGGCTTCTTCTTAAGCATCATAAAACCATGCTTCCAAAAGTTCAGTGTGGCGATACCTTAACTGTGATAATTATCGTAGATTTCACATAAACTTTCTAGAAATAGAATGATATTTGTTTCCCTTAAAATTATTTTAACAACATTTTCATGAAGTAAAACAGATACAGACAGAACTGTAGTATGTACATTTATGTGATATACAGTAGATTATTAGTTATTTCTGATTTCCAATTGTGTAACAAAATTTGCATGAATTCAATTCACCTCAGATTCAGAAAATTAGCTCCTAGGTTCACAACATGCTTATCTAACTTGAGATTCATATTAACACAAAATATGGATTGTTTGTTTGCTTATTACAAAGTGATATGTAAACCCAGTCCTTGTGGTTTATAAATGATTTATAAAACAGAATGATTGGCTCAACTTAAACCAAACAAACTGCATTATAACTTAATATAATATGTGAACTCATCCACTTGTGGCTTTGACAACAAAATTGGCTGAACATTGGATCAATGTGCATGTCTTTTGTACTCAATTCTGATTAACGGACCTTAGACTTGTAGTAAAATGGAGTGAAATGAAAGCCTAAAATCTTTATCGTCTCGTGAAGCATTTCATGAATTTTATAACATAATAAATAAATTAGTCTTCATGTTGATCTTAACCTGTGATGGCCTCGTTAAGATAATTACATAAGATGATTAGCACTAATTATGGCTTTATTAGAGGCAACTTAAGCCTGTACTCTGTTTCATTAAAATAAAATGTATAGTTAATAAATGTTTTATGTTTGCATTCACAAGAATGAAAACGTTTCATTTACATTATATTACACCGTTCTCAAGATCACAATTGTTCTCAAGATCAGAATTGTGCAACTGTTTTCCCTGTGACCACCTATGGAAGCAAAAATTTGACTTTGAAGAGAATTTATGCATTTGAACTTTGGTCTTGGAGAAGACTTCTGAGAATGCCAAGGACAGCCAGAAAAAAATAAACAAATGCATCCCAGAAAAAAAGATCAATCCAGAATTCCTACTCAAGATATAAATTATCCTGTTTCAGACACATTATGCAAAGACCCAACTCTCTGGAGAACGCTCTAATGCTGGGAAAGGTTGAAGGAAAGAAGAAGAAGATAATCAGTAACAAGATGGAATGGATTACAAAGATGATGGAATACCTTTCAAAGACCTGAAGGACCTGGTTATACTTGATTGTCCTGGAAAACATCTTATCTATGTTGTCATTAGCAGTTGGTGCCAACTTCACAGCACATTAATTATCAATTGCACCCTTCTTAGACTGGGCATACATGCTTGTGAAAGCCATGCACAAAAATATGCATTTATTGCACGTACTGCATGAAAAACCTGGTATATGGAGTTTTCTCCAGACTCCTTTTTCAACCGATCTCAAGCAAAACAATTGCTGCAAGAAAGAATGGGGAAATGAAACTTTAAAAATGCAATTTCACTTTCTTTAGAGAAGAGAAAATGTAGTGCTAACCGTAAGTATACTATTAATATACTAATATGACTTTCTTGTGAAACAAAAGCAGAACTCATGAGCCGGAACAGGGGAAAGAAAGAAGGAACAATGAAAAAAGGTGATTAATGATTTCTGATAAAAAAATTTCAGCTGCCCAATAAAAAACAAAACATTACTGCTTCCAATATTAATACCCTAATGGGCTGGTTATAAAATGCAGCTTTGATTTCTCTGTAGTGTTAACGTTGTTAGGTGATACAAAATGAAGTAATGTTTTCTCTGGGCTTGCTTTGCCAAGTCTCCAGAAGGGAGACATCTGGTGAGAGTAATCAACCAATGGAATAGCTTGAACATAGAACACAGAATAATAATGTTGGAAGGTTCCTTGGAGGTCTTCTAGTCCAACCCCCTGCTCAAGCAGGAGACCCTACCATTTCACACAAATTGTTATCCAGTCTCTTTTTGAAAGCCTCTACTGATGGAACACCCACAACTTCTGAAGGCAAACTGTTCCTTGGATGAATGCTCTCACTAGACAAAGCTAACCGAGAGAAAACATGGCTTGCTTTCAGAAGACCTCCAAGATCCCTTCCAACTCTATTATTCAATGTTCTATGTTCTAGGACAGCTTTCATTTGACTTCTGCAGAACCAATTGCTTAACAGCGAGCTTTCCTTTCCATACCATTCATTCAGGAGCCCCTCAGCAGCATACAATGTGCAGTAACAGTGATTTTGGATAGTTATTCATAATGCATTTCAATTATTCAAGCTTTAATGGTAGAAAATCTTGCTTAAATTATTATGCTCCATGGACTTTGGACTTGCCCCAAATGTTCCGGTAGAACAGGAGTGTCAAATTCACGGTCCACGGGTCAGATGCCTCATGAGCTGGCCCCACCCCCATCCAGTTTAGCGAAAGGGGGGGGAGTTTAATCTCCTGCTATAGAATATTTGAGGGAAACAGTTTGGAATGCAACCATCACTGTAAGATTTGAGTTTTGAAGCTCACTAGCAAGTAGCACCTTCAAAGATTTGCTTTTTTGGAGGCTTGTTATTGCCTAAACTATCTGAAGGTTCACTCATATTCTGCTTTGTTAGTATAGATATTATACCATGAAAAGCCTCTATAAAAGTCTCTTTAATGTACTTTCACAGGTTCTGAGAAGAACAGAAAAATTATAAACTATTGTGATGCCTTGCCAAATATCCAAACTATTGTTTAGTTGATTGGGTCAGTGTTTTAGATTACTACTGCTAATCTAAAATTCTTATCTTATGTACTGTCTTGATTATGTCTGGGATCCATTATTATATGGTATCTCTTCCACAATCAGAGTGGGATTCAGGGTGCTGGCTGAGGAATTCTGGGAGCTGAAGTCCACACTTTTTAAAGTTGATGAGTTTGAAAAACACTAGATGAACTTATCTACATGGAGATGCAACACTATAATCTGCATACACAAATATAGTATAGATCTAAATGGGGGGTGAGTAATAATTAGATCAGCATCTAGCAACAGATCTCTGCATGACCAACACCTATTTCAGACAACCAGTTGTTTACCAATAGTAATAACCTCTTAAAATTGCACTACTGAAAACTTTTGGATAAGCCCACAATGAATGTATAGATCCATATTCTATACAAAGTTGCATACCTGGCTACATAGTGGGCATCCACAGGGTGTCAAAAAATTCAAAATGGTGGCCGCAACTGCAATTGAAGCCCAATCACTTTTTGCATACCTATGTGACACATGTATAAACGGGTGGAGTTTCAATTTTTTGATTTGCCCAGATGCCCAACTGAGAAGTTTGCAGAAGGGCAGATCCTCTCCTTCTTTTGATAGAATTATATGAACTGGAAAGAAATACTCTTTATGTTATTTTAATGCCTTCTTTTCTGTGACTAAACTTTCTCAAACTATCTTCTCCCCTCTCCTCCCCTTTCATCGTTTCTTTTCTGTTCTTTTCTTTCCTTCATATCTGATCTCAAACTGAAGGTGGCCATATGTTGCTTGGATCCACTCTATATGAAGTTAGCTATATGGGATAGTTCTTCTTCTGCAGTTATGTATATCTATTGTAAATTGACTCCCTCTCAACTGAAAAATGGGGGAGAGGGTATGCCATCCAACACCTTTCAATTTTTTCCCTATTATGTGAGCAACAGAAACTTCAAGGTGAGATTTTAGACAAACTGGAGAATGTTTGAGTGTCGGAAGTTATCTTTCATTCTCTTGCATAAAGTCTGCTCAGAATGTCCCCCTTTCTTTTTTCCCTATGTCCTGATCAAACTGTTTATTTGTTCAGTTATATAATAAAAGGAATCGATGCATCATGACTATTTTGCACTGGGAACAAAATATATGTGCCCCTGGACTCTAGATTTCTATTGAATTCAGAAGTTGATTTATCACAAATTATCTTTTCATGGGACTACCCAAAATGACCCAGATTTGATATGCCCAAATTAATACCTAGACTAGAGAAAGCAGTAACAAACTTTTTAAAATTGCTGAACAGTTCCTGATGGAGGGGGTGAGAAAAGAAAAGAGAGAGGAAAACTCAGAGTAAGTCACCTTGGAGCTCAGCAATAACATTGACTAAGCTTGTCCTTGTGATTCCATCTGTTTGTCTTGGACATAGTCCAGACCAAGGCAAATATCTTAACAGCCAATAGAAAATGTAAAAAGAAAAAAAAAGCAGCAAACAAGGGATCGCTGTCTAGGGGGGCAGACATTCCTAGTGACAGGACTATCACAATAAGAGGAAGACAACTGAAGGATGCCAAGGAATTTGATGACTTGGATTTAAAGTGCCACCAGTCCCATTCAGCACTCATGATAGGAAGATGAGAGTTGTAGTTCATGATCATAGAGTGTTCCAGAGCCACATGGTGTTTGCATTCATAGTCTGTAAACATATAAAATATTTTGCTATTAACATCCTTCTGCATAAAATGAAAAATGCATACATGTTTTATATTTACTAACATCATTTATCAGCAATACAGAAATGAAGACTATGGTAGGCTCAAAACCCAAACTCTGAGCTCAGAAGGATAATTCAATGAATGCTTTTCATTCTATACAGGGAAACTTAAAAAGTTCAAATAACATTTAAGCAAAAACACTTTTACAATTCACAACCTATCTTTCACATGTTTTGTTTTCAAAAGTATAGGAAATAGAATAATTTTGCTCAAGATGACACAGATTTTAAATTGATATTTGTTTCTAATAAAGCTACCCTTGTGGAAGACCACTCATATATCCCTAGCCCCTTCCCCTTAACAAGTGAGTAGCCCACACTAAGGAATGGTGAATACATATTGAAAACGTGATGAGTGATGTCTATTTTCACCAAAGGCAGTAACACCTGAAGCATGTAGACATACATGCCCAAGCACACAGCACATGGAGGATTGTTTTCATTTATTTGCAAGACAAATCCACATAGCTCACAGCAATTCAAAAGCAGAAACTCTTGAGATAGTATCAGCACTATTTGTATAAGCCTTTTGCCTTTTGTTGTTCTCAAGCAAGGTTTTAATGCAACCTTGAAGTCATATGCTAAGAATAAGCTATTTGCTTCATCCTTTGCTGTGGACAATTGTCTGACTCCAATATAGTATTGGCTTGGCATTTGTTTATCAGCCATTGCATAAGCTGGGCTGTTTTCTAGCCTGCAGCTTTAAGGGGTGGGAAAGGCTGATGCAATTGTGGGCGTTCTCGGAAAACCAGAGATATTATATATACATAGAAATCCAGTTTCCCCCAAACAAACAAGTTTGGAGGATCGGTTGTCGCTGCAAAACGCCTCATCGCCCTGTTTGTCTTCTCTGCCATCTGGGAGCAAGAGACGCCTCATCATGTCCACTTCCTTCGTCCAAGCCGAGAAGCTGCGCCCGACCGCTTTCGAGGTGGAATACTTTGATCAATACGATTTCTACAGCTTGACCGACAGATACAGCGGTAGGTACGCTGGCACACCTGCCAGTTGTGGGATCCAGCTAGTTGGGGGGGGGGGGATTAAAGCAAATTAGAATTTTTAAAAGCGTAAGTTTTAAGGGACCGATCAACAAACCAAAAAAAGGCCACATGAAAAAAAAAATCCAGCTTGGGCGTTAGGTGGGATGTGGCGTCACTTAATGTTGGCTAGGACACCCGTGGGGCGTGGCAAGGAGGAGGAGAGATAGGTGACGTCAGATGTACATTACATTGTGACTTGAGTTGCATTTATTTTATTTATTTATTTGTCAAGCAAGTATATAGGTATAAGCATGGCTATGAATACCTGAAATGGATACGAATAAAGAAGAAACAATAGGACAGGGACGATAGACACGTTGGTGCGCTTATGCACGCCCCCTACAGACATGCCTGTGTTTAGATTGTAAACACACTCGAGGTTGCCTGTTTTGCAAACAGTATTAGCGTGAAATTAATCAAATTAACGATCAGTGGAAAAGGTCCCTTCCAACTCTGTTATTCTGTTCAGGATGTGACGGGTCTAGTTTTGTTCTGAAATTATTAATCCGGAATTTGTCTTTCCGATTAGATGTCAGATTTCACTTTCACACATGGACACCACCACGCCCATAACACAGAAATGGCAATCTCTACAAAAGTGCTTTAATACATACATACATAATACATATTAATCTAGGTGAAAAATACTTCTGGCTCTACTATACACCAAGGAGTTGGTTGAAAGTACTTGCATGATAATCCATATTGAATTATTTCTGAAATCTTGTGAGCCAACATACCTTAGCTTTCATGATCTGACAATTGTATAGTTTGCTACATAAATCATGACTTCACAAAATTTGTGAACAAAGATATTGTTTCCAGATTCTTGGATTTGGTTAGTATTTTATGTAAATCTAGGCATTGTGGGTTAATTAGCCAAATGATTCATTAGGTTTTTCTCTTATTCACCTACAAGCTGTTAAAAATCCCACATTGGTCTTATATCCACAGACACTTAGGATCAGGGACTCTGCTGGCACTGCGTACACTGTGTGTGCCTGCCACATGATTCCCACAATGATTGGCAAACCCGCCTTTGCTAAAAATACATAATTTTATGTTTTAGCTCCAGTGCCTGGAAAAAAAAACCAGTAACCACCATCTTTTGAGTTGACGAATTCCTAACCAAAAAATAATAGTGAGCCTGTTTTTTCATCCCATCATTTTTTTAAAAAAGTTATAGCTTCCCAAATTTGCTTTTGCACTGTAGAAGAAGCCAAAGAAATATCAACTCGAGTGCACATCAGAAAGTTCCAGCCAAATTTTTCATCTAGGCACATGCCTACTACAGATGGCCTAAAACAAGCCCTGACAACTCATTTTAGTGGAAAGCTCAAACTATTATTTTCATTTCTAAAACATTTTCCTCAAATTACCATTGGTTTGTAGAGAGTGGCAACCACATAGCCTAAAAATAATTATCTTAACATTTGATTTTGGTATCTCTGTTTTTCTACTGAGCTAGAATACTTTTCACGGGGTCTGAAGATTATAAACCAGAATTTCACATTTCTTACTCTTTGCTAAGACAGTAAAGAGAAGGCATTATTTTTCAAGTGGTTACTGATTGCAAAGGGAATAAAGGTGGCATGCAATGCATGTAAAAAGGAGTAGTTTTGATTATGTGGTGATGGCTGCCTTCTCAACTTTTTTTTGACATCCTGCAGCTCTTCTTGCTACTCCTACTTTGCTTAATAGATGGCAAGAGAGGCTGAAGTTGATGTTCAACATTTAATAAACTGTTGATTACTCCTTGATTTACACAAGAGCAAGTTTCAATGGCCCTAAGTAATTAACCATTGTTCTGGGGTATCCCTAGGTGGCTCTTCACGCAAAGGCCGATCCAAGAAAGAGGCTGAGGATCATACAAATCGCCCAAATCCTGGTGGCCATGAGCGCAAGATCGTTTTGAAGCTGCAACGCACAGAGCAGAAGCGAAAGGCGACAACCTCCCAAAAATGAAAAAATGCAGGTGAGAAGCCAGTGTATGGCTCAATAAATAGCTCCACTGATGTCAAGAGTTTTAACTCAAATGATTGTCACTTGACAGAAATTGGTAAAAAGCAGCTGGGAGGAGCTGCTTTCCTTGCAGAGAAAGGATATACAGCCACATATTAAATGCAATGCATTTTTTATTCTGTTAAACCAAGACTATCCAATCGTGGCAAATTTTAAGATTTGTGGACTTCAACTCCCAGAATTCCTGAACCAGCCATGCTGGCTGAGGAATTCTGAGAATTGAAGTCCATAAGTTTTAAAAGTTCCTAATATTGGACCCCCCCCCCTTTCTTAAACCATTTTTATCAGCCATTTGGAGCTCACATAAGTGGATATAAACATTTTCCCCCTCCCTACGTAGAAGCTGCACCCACCACTCAGCATTTTCTTTCCTCTCTCACTAGCTCTGAATCTGGTTCACTACTCAGGATCTAGACACCATGGCAATGTCGACGAGGCTACGGAGACTGACGGATGGACGCCGTGTAATTTGGTGGTTCCTTGAATTACGGAAGATGGTAGATAGCCTTATGGCTCACATCAGGAACGAGTGAAAGTGAAGGCTGCAATTCATCCCAAAACCATCAGGGGGCAGAACCCATGCCTTAATAATTATTCACTCTGGAAAAGCAAATGGAATGATTGTACACTTAGGTTTGGAAAAGCAAATAGTTGTCCTAGGCTTGCTTTTTTTTCTTCTTCAATGTTCCTCCCCAATCAAAAAAGTCAGGATATTGTGATGTCTTAAATCATTTTGAAAGTTATCCAGAGAAGGGGAATTGATTTATCTATAAATGCTGTTATTAATGGTAACCCAATTTGTTTCTTTCTCTTTAAAATGAGATGTAGTAAATTTTATAATATGGGGGAAATGTGGCAATGTTAACCTCACATAAATTGGGGAAGCAGGAGAGTGGATCAAGAAAAACCTATATTGGGATAGAGAGAATAGCATTATATTCAACTCTTAGTTCCTTAAGATGTGCGTTTGTGTTTTTCCATGCTAAATAAAATCAGCTTAACTGTTTTCTCGCAATTATTTGAAATGAAGCATATTCACAGTGAGAACAGAAAAGAAACTGAGGCAGATTTTACAATAAGCTTTTATTAAATACTCAAACCCCTCCCGCTATCCTCCCAAAGTACCTTGGCAGTATTTGCTGGTGCACATGGCATAAAAATTAAGTTCTTTAATTTCAGGTCAGTTCGATACCTCAAGAAGAGATGCATTCTAATAAATGTTAAATAACTCTGGCAAATATTTAACTTGGTTTGTCATCATCTATGCCATTCTCCAGAAGCTTATGCCAACAAGATGAAAGACAGCTTGCAGAGAAGCAAAGATAATGCAAATCAATCCCCCCAACAACTTGAGGGGGAACAGGGAATAAAGAGCATCGAAAATTATCTTAATGGATTACCAGAGCTAGGATAATGTGGGTCAACTGTTTTTCTATCCCCAAATTGCTCAAACTGAAGAAAGAAATTAATGTTTTATTTTTTTTGTTGCACTTACTATAAAGGACCCTGTTAAAATTCTGCAAAGTAATGTCTCCTTTATAACATCATGAGCTACATTATTTTACTTAAGGCTGATGGGAGCTGAAGTCCAACTTCAGAAGGACTTAATACACAGCATCTCTGAAGAGCCAGCAAAATGTTTCTAGATACAGCCATGATAATGGTAGTATCCCAAAACTGATGCATGCGGTGCAGTGCGATCAAGTTAGCTGAACTGGCCAAAACATGGCCTTTTTTCAGAATATTTCCCGGCATTGGAGGAAAAGCTGGCTTGGGGTTCCCCGCATGTTCCACGGGATGCTGAATAAATTATAAAGCCTAGAAGGTCACAGGTCTGGGAAAATCTCACAGTGTTAAGTACTGTACTGGCATTGGTTGGGCTATGGCCAAACAATAAAGAGATTGCTACCAGGAGCCATATCCCATCTTTCACTCCCAAGAGATGGTTACACAGAGGCACTTGCTCATATGAAATGGAAGGGAATAGTTAGCTGCATGCCTGTAGCATATGGGCACATTTACAAATATGAGGTATATACGTACAAATGACAGATAAAATTATGCTATGCTTAGCATAATGAACTTATGTGAACTGTCGCTTTAGATCACTGAGCGACTAAGGCAGCAATCCAGAAATTGTTCCTGTTACATCTTGATGCAAATACACTTGCCTATTATGATAGGAGCCAAAAAAGCAGACCACTGATTTATAAAGTTTTATATTTTAACATCGGGCAGGGCTCTACCATCCCTAAAACCAGGAGCCAAGTTCAGCTGGATGCAGAGTTGGTCTTTGCCGCTACAGTCCCCTCATAAGGTCTGAAAACATCATTCTATCCATAGGCAGCAAACAGATTAGCAAAAAAATATAATCAGTAAATCAATCCTTTCAGATGTAGGATATTAGAGGTATGGTTAGTCGCAGTTCAAAAGGGCCCAGGATGCCATCCCTATCCAACTAACATGAAAGAGATAGCAACTGGATTGGATCAACTGGACTTTCACAGCTTGCTGTTGTAAATACTCTTCTCTAAGTATTGATGGGGGGGCATGGAATCTCGTCAGAATGGGCTGGTTTCAGCTCAAGTCCTGCTCACCAATGCTCTGTCGAAGGTATTCCTCATAGAGCTTTCTCTGCAGAGAAAAAGTGTAATTTTTTAATTTGCTGCGCTAGTCAACCCAGCCACCACAGAATACAAGCAGGACTCATGTCCCCGCCCACGTGGGTCCTACAGAATAGGTACCAGGCCTTACGGCACAACTTCAAACCTCCCCACCCAAATTCCCAAAGCATTAACCTTCTTAGCCAAGACCTCATACACCACGTAATCCCGTCGATCTTCCAAGTGCTGCTTCTGTTTTTTGGAGAGAGTGGGCTTCATTCTAAGTGGGACAAAAGAGACAAAGGAACATTATAAGAAGTGTAGTGAACAACACTTCCTGGTAAACAGAAATGCTGTTACCTGAGAGTGTAGCTGGCCAATAGTAGGAAGAGAATCGAGAGGAAGAGGAGACCAAAAAATACAGTAAAGGTTTGATCTTCAGGGACAAGTCTCCAGAATGATGCAACTGGCTGCTGAAAAGTGGGATTAAGAATAAATGGTATACTTGATATTACCTGAGGAAAACATAAATATATCCACTTACACTTTTAAGAAAATAATAATATAAAAAATACATTTCTACCAACAATATCTAAATTTTATGGCAATAATATACAGGTAATCCTTGATTTACAAGAGTTCGTTTAGTGACCGTTTGAAGTTACAACGGCATTGAAAAAAGTAAACATAACCATTTTTCACATGCTCAACCATTGCAGCATCCCCATGATCATGTGATTTACATTTGGAAGGTTGATGACTAATTTATGATGGTTGCAGTGTTCCAGGATCATGTGATCATCTTTTGTGACATTTTGACAAGCAAAGTCAATGGGGAATCCAGATTCAAGTAATTAATTGTTACTAATTTAACAACTGAAGTGATTCACTTAACAAGTGTAACAAGAAAGTAAAATGGGAAATCACTCAATAAATTTCTCATTTAGCAACATAAATTCTGGGCTTGATTGTGGTCATGTCACGGATTACCTGTATATATAATTAGTATACATTTTAACTATAATTAAAGTAGTTAGCAAGTACCTGTGACAAATAGGCATTCTCTAAATGATTGTTTCTTAAGTTCCCCAGCTATAACCAAAACTTTATAAAGGCTATCATCTGTTCTAATTACAGCAAACTTTAATTTCTATTTCTATTGCTGTAAGAATTAGAAATTTGATTATTACATATTTCTTCTGCAAAAAAAAAAAAAAAAAACCAACAGGATAGAAAGAAAAAGAAATCCAGGATTCTGAATTTTGCAATAGCAGGCCATTCTTCATTATTGGTGCATTTTCCTTGGGTTTTGTGCTGTTTTTTCATTCTCTCGTTCTATAGCTTTTAGAAGCTGCATGTTTTAAAACCCTACCTATCAGCTTGTGTTGCTTTGTGGATGTAAGGCTAGAAAAACCTGTTTCCCATACCCTCAAGGCATGAAAGCTGAGACTCTAAGGTTATGGAATTCAATTTCCAGGACCATTTTTTCTATGCAAGGCGTGAGGGGTATTTTAAAGTGAGAAAAGGGTGCTTGTGGGACTCTAGGAAACAGACACAAAAGAACTCACTGTGTATAGTTCCAGGGTCTGGATTTGCTTCTCCCCCAGGACCAAGGTCCACAGTTCGTGAGCAAACGTTGTGCCAAATAACAATGCCAGAAGAAGAAAAATAGGCAATAGGCAACCCGCTATGCCCAGAAGTATCCCACGAAAGAAAGCATGGAAGTTGCTGTTTCTGGCCTCTCTTGAGTAACAGAAAAAGTGAAAAAGCGAAGTCAGCGTATGGAATTTGGGAAGAAATTTAGCTAAATAGCATTAAATCCTGCATTCCCCTAGAAACAGCCTATCTTCAACACTCTCGCAGATATTAGTTTCCTAGGACTTTTTCTCTCTCTAACTATAACCTTGTCACCCCTTTTAAAGTAAAGATCAGCAGCCAGAACCTTCCAATCCTAGTTACCTTTGAAATAGTTGAATATGTGACCAGCCATCCTTTAAAGAAATCTAGATTATTAGTCTACATTGCAATTCATTACAATGCTCCATTTCTGTGGAATTTATTTCCGGGTAAATGTGTGCAAGACTGTGCTATAAATTACATAACAATCCTTTGAGATAGGTCAAGTGAACAGCTTAACAGCATGCTTTCAATACTTTTTCTACTCACTTTCTACTCAATTTTCCTTCCATAGCAATCTATCATTTATCTCTCAATAGCTGTCAAGATTTTCCACTCTGTTCTCAATTTATTTTATTTTTTATTATTAGTTAAATTTATTTGCCACCCATCTCGCCACAAGGTGACTCAATTTGCCATCTTACACACAAATTCACATACCCAGTTTTCTACCTGGGATCTGATTTACCATCCCTCTTTTGTTGTAAATGATAGGGCCTCTCAGATGTCAAGACTCCCACTCCCACAATGCTATGTTCTTACTTGTCATCCTCTAGCAAATGCTGTGTGGCCTCTTCAATGAGCCGGCAATCCCTTTCCAGGGCATTGAGTGTATTCTGCACAGTCTGGCTGATGGTCTTCTCAATTGTGCGACAGACTGCCTCAATATGATTAACGCACCGACTTGGCTAAGGGCGGAGTGAAAACGTATATCACCATTTTGCAGAGAACCTATCAGCATTCTATTTTCAGTCCCAATTTCTTCCGCATCCTCATAGGATGCTGACCAACAAGCTCTTCTCTTCCATCCATCCCAAGGCTCACCCATCCTTCCAGAAGCCTGGATTAATCATGGCTTCTTCTTCACTCTTACATCTAAAATAATTCCAAGCTTATAGCTCACCTTATTGGGGTTGGGAATGTAAATTGTAGGCATGTCAAACCCACATTTATTGAGGCCAGGGCGTTTACAAAGTTCTTGAACAATTTGCATCAGCACCCGCTGTCAGACAAAAAGAAAAAAAAACACATACAAACATGATTTTATAAACTGCCATTCTTAATTCCTTCTGTTCCATGAGAGGACCATTCCCCATCCCAATCTGTGCCCATTATTCATGGGAGATTTTTACCTGCCGGTCACCCTCGGAGCCTGCCTCATCAGCTTTGCTCAGATAAAAGTGTAACTTGTCCCCGTGCTCTTCATTGATCTTCTCCACTATGTTTAAGGTCCGTTTGCAAAGAGCCTGCCCCATGGGATCAAAGAAGACCAGGATAAGATCGCAGAGTTGGCCTGAACAAGATTACAAGGGGTGGAGTTAGGATGCTATATAACACGGGGAGAAAATTCATACAGAAATAATAAATCAGTAGACTATTTCAAGCTAAGGGCTACTACAGTAGAAAATGCCCTATGCTAAATTGTGTTCTCCCATCACCAGGCCTATATTTTATTTCAGGATTTTTGCTAAGACTGAAACCGTTCCTGGGTTACCTATATTAATCCATCTTCTGATTCAACTTTTTTCAGGCACATCTATTTCATTTTGAGGGCTAGGATGACTTGAGAAACATATTTTCAAAACTTCCTGAGGCTCCAGGCTCCAATGTAATAGAATCCTTCTTCAAGAACCAAGACTATTTCCTGAAGTTATACTCACCAAACCAGATCAGTGCTCCCTCCACATCAAAAGGGTATTTCATATCACCATCTACCAAGCCTGGAGTATCAAGAAAAGTGATCAGAGGAAATTGTTTCTGCTTGGAGGTACAAATCTCAGTACTCAGGTATTCTGGCACTCCTAAATGAATGATAAAGAGCAGAATGTTAAAATTTACTAACAGCTTCTTGTTATTAACAGATAACAGACACAATATTTTCCTTCTAATAATCCTAAAACCAGAGGCCATACTTCAAATTTCATTACTGATATGAATTATCACAGGCAAGCTGTCAATGATCAATTACCCCAACTTTTAAATGTCAGCTTCCTGATCAAAGGCAATACTCATTCAGACCACACAATACTGTTCTGAATTAAAAGCCAACCCTTGATTTATCTTTAGTCTGTAACTAACCTTTGAAGTTCTGCAAAATCTGAAAATGAGGGTAGAGGTGGAGTGTAGCATTGCCCTGCAGGAAAGGAGTGGAAGAACAGAAGGCTTTAGCATACATGATATTACTACGGCTGTAGCAGATGTCTTTTAAAGTCATTAGACAAGTTCTATTTAGCAATTGTGCACAACTATTTCAAGGCTGATGGCTGCCTTTGATCTTTTATGTGGAATGCCAGTGTGTATGCTCAAAAGCTAGATAGGCCCAGGACCAAAATAAGTGCAACTTATTGCAACTGGATTAATTAAATATTAATTTTATTGTGTCTCATGCATTTTCCTTTTTGGACGCATAAAATATGCCTTTCTAAAGTAATGTATGAAAGTCCAAACATCTGAATAACACGTGACCCTAGGAAGCAAGTCACATGCTTGCTCTAAACCACAAGCAAACTCACCGCAGAGTCTAGGTCAGGTGTCAGCAACCTGTGGCTCCAGAGCCGCATGCAACTCTTTTGTCCCCCTGCTGTGGCTCCCTGTCGGCTGAACCCACCACTGGCTGGCCCCACCCCTCACCCTCCCTTCCCAGTCACTCCTCACCTGGCCTGAGAAGGTAAATGTGATGGTGGGGGACACCATATTTCAGAGCAGGAGCAAAGCACCCTGGTAGTTGCCTCGTCTCGCGGGTGCTTCTTCTGGCCCTTGCTGGTGCTACGTGAACCTTGGCCACTCAGGGAGATGCATGACTTGCTTTCTGCCCCGAGACATTGGCCTGGCCCAGATGTGTCTGATGCTCAGCATCATAATGGGCTTCAGGAGGAGTAGTGGACGATGTCTCCCCCATTGTGAAGCTTGCTAAATTTAGCTGTGCTGCGCAAGGTGTCACGAGAGCAGCGGGCAGGCTAAATTAAATTTGCGCTCTCACAGTGCCTTGTGGAGCAGATAAATTTAGCGTGCTTCATAATGAGGAGACAGTGTCCCCTCCTCCTCCTGGAGCCCATTACAATGCGTCTTAGGACAGACAGCAAGTCATGCATTTCCCCGAGTGACCAAGGTGCAGCACCAACAAGGGCTGGAAGAAGCACCTGTGAGATGAAGCAAGTACAGGGGCACTTCGCTCCTGCTCTGGAATATGGAGTGAGTCTCCATCCCCCGCTATCGCCCTTACCTTCTCAGGCCAGGCAAGGAGTGACTGAGAGGGAAGGGTGAGGGGTGGGGCCAGCCAGTGATGGGTTCAATTGACAGAGCCACAGCAGGGGGATGAAAGAATTTTATTTGTCTGGGAAACTTAAAATCATATGGTAAAAAGCACCCAAAGAAGAAGAAAGAATAACATCAGCAAAAAAACCAAACCCCAATCTTCACCTATTTTTGGAAATGGTTCAAGAGGGAACACACACACACACACACACACACACACACACACAGAGAGAGAGAGATGGGGGGGGGAAAGACACACACACACACACATACACACAGATACCTGTTTCCCATAGAAAACACTGGGAGCCATAAAACCTGGGTAGGCATGGTTGGGGTGTGTATCATATGACTGGGTAGCAGTGCGTGATGTCAAGTTGGCCGTGCCCATCCAGGTTTTGTGGCTCTGGTGTTTTCTATGGGAAATGGGTCTAAATGGCTCTTGAGTGTTTAAGGTTGCACAACCCGGTATAGGTGGAGGGAAATCTGTGGCCATCCAGATGTTGTAAAACACAACTTTCTGCATTCTTTATTACTGCTTATTGTTATTAAGACAGCTACCGTAAAATTATTGCTCCCCAACCAAATCTGCACTACACATGCACAGGAAGAAAACATCAGCAGTTAGTAGAAACCTAAGCTTTTTTAAGGGGGAGGGAAATGAAAAGGGTGGGGAGAGGAACTTTTAAATACCTTTATGTAAGCCTGTTCAATAGTTGCATGTTGATTGGCTGCTGATGGGTAAACAAAACAAGTAAAACAAAACTGGAGGAGAGAACAATTGACTGCTTAAAAGGATGGACAGTGGCTGGCATATTGAAGAAGGACAAGTCTTTCTGGTTAAATAGCAATAGCCATAACAGAGATACATGCACTGTTATATTAAAAATGAGTGTCTCTGTATATCTCACCGTGAGAGATTCTCGCTTCTTTCCACTGGTGATGAAGGTAAAGCCTTGAGTCTCAATAGCAACCCCAGTACGTTGGATGTGTTCCTCCACATACCTACACAAATATATCAAGAAAACCAAGGTAGAATCTTTCTTTTCTTTGTGTGCAAAATATGGCCAAATCTGAACTGAAGGTGGGAAGTAAAGTATTACTACACATCCAGAGCCAATTTCCTGAAATGTCCTGAGTTGGTAAATTGCTACAAGTGTCTCCACACCCATTTGTTTGTCTGTTACAACAGCATCATTTGTGTCAATGACACAATAATTTAGGTGTCTATGGATTACAATTCCTCTCCCTGTTTTAAAACTAGCCAGTAAAAATATAAATATCTTCCAGATCATATTCAGTATAATTGACAAACTATATTCATTTTGTTTATGCATCTTTTCTCAGTAGCCTTTAATCACTTCTTTTGATATAAACTTGGACAGAAGTATAAGAGTGGAGAATCTTTTTCTCAGAGGAGCTATTGAGAGGTTCAGCTTTTCAGACTGCCAACTTAAATGGAAGTTTTTCCCCAATATAATACACCTTCTTAATTTCAGATGGAAACAAATGAACAAAAACTTCACATTTTTTTTACCAGAATTATAGTTAAAATAAATTAGAAGCAACAATTTCTGCAACAGCTGAACTCTCCCAAACTCCATAACCTACAGGATACATGCAATTTCTTGTACAGGTAGTCCTTGATTTATAATGGTTCATTTAGTGACCATTCAAACTTACACCACCACAGAAAAAGGTGACTTATGATCATTTTTCACACGACTGTTGCAACATCCCCATAGTCACATGATCAAAATTCAAACTCTTGTCAACTGACTCATATTTATAATTGTTATAGTATCCCAGGGTCATATTTTGTATCTTTTTGTGACCTTCTGACAAGAAAAGTCAAGGGAGAAACTAGATTTGCTTATCAATAGTATTACTAACAGCAACACTGATTCACCTAACAACAGTGGCACAAAAAGTTGTAAAGTGGGGCAAAATTAATTTAAGTAATGTCTCACTTAACAGCATAACTTTTGGACTTAACTGTGGTCATAAGTCAAGTATTACCTGTACTAAAGATAATTTTCTAGAATTTTCCCAGAATGCCACGTGCCGTATCACCCTCTCCATTTGGACTTGCCCATAATGCCCTGCACCTATATCAACACCCATTGGTTCCATGTCCTAATGATGCCATTCCCAGTTTTGACTTCCCTTGATTCATTTTCTGGCATTCCCCTTCAGCTCACCAGTTGATAAAACTGCTCTTCCCAGCACTGTGGTTGCCCATCACCATGACAGTCACTCTACGGCGAGGGGGAAGCAGGGTCAGGCCCAGACGCTCTCCTATGTACACCAAACCTGGAAGCAGAGGGGGAAAGTTATGGCTGACACTTGGCGTGTTATTTCACCTCCCCAAAAAGAAAGATCCGGGCCCTCCCTCCCCGCCCCCCCAACCTATCTCCTCAACTCTCACCATTCTTCGGATGCACATAAAGCGAGTGGGCCTCGCAGAGGACTCGTTCTGTCACCGATTCCGTCCCAACCCCTGCGATGGGGTTGGCGGCTTTCCGAGGCTTCCCACCCCGGCTCCCTGGCATAGTTTTTGGCGGCGAAACCGGCAACGGAAGCAGCAAAGGCGACTGGGAAGAGGGAGGGAAAGAACTACAACTCCCGAAAGGCATTTCACGGGAGGACAGGCGGGGCGCGGGCGCATAAACGTACTTTTCGATCGACGTCTCGCGGTACTACCTCACAGAACTACAATTCCCATGAAGTCTCGTAGCCACTGAACGCGATTTTAGCCTTGCAGTCTGGACCTAAGGGGATTGATTATGTGGTAATGGTCTCTGCAGAAATTTACGGTTCCCCACCCTACTGCGCTTATTCGGGGACGCTTAGTGCGAATAAAGGATGCAAATGTGCAAACATAAAGTCGTTTGGGACACTGCATTTAAATTGGTCCTGGCCCTCTTATTCTTCCTGTTTTTTTTTTCTTTGTCTTTAGAAGTCATATGAATCGTTTTAATGAAGGTAGTTGCGATTGCCCGAATATTATTTTTTGTAGTGCAAACAGTTGCTGTTTTCATATTTTATCTAAAGGGCTCTCTAAAGAGAGCCAGGTTGGTGTGGTTAAGGCATCAGACAAAAATCGGGAGACTGGGAGTTCTAGTCCTGCCTTAGACACAAAGCCAGCTGGGTGATCATGGGCCAGTTATTCTCTCTAGGATGAAGGCAAAATCTTGTCAAGAAACTGCAAAGATTAGTCCAAGCAGTCAGGAGCTAACGGTGATTCGAAGGGAACCAAAAAAACGACAACCTGTTTCTCTAGAAAACAACCTTTGACTTGACTTTGACTCTTTGCCTTCTAGATATGGTGGAATTATACAGTATAAGGTTTTGATTGGGAGGTGAGATAAGAACTATATTAGAGAACTGGTATAAATTCTATAAATTGGGCTGAGAAATTGTAGCCTTGGTCTTTTGAACCACAACACTAGTTTAAACGAACACTTTGTCCTCACAGGCAAAATCCTAGGAAATCAGGCCAGTGTAATAAATATTTTATAAAATTTTCCAAATTTCCATGTGAATCATGGATCTCAGATTTTGAATGTATTCTGTAAATTAGTCCATTTGAGATATTCGGTTCAAACGTTGCTCTATGATGCACTGTTTCATCTAGTTAAAGATTATAGGAACAAAGGTTTTAGTAGCATATAGATGTCATTTTTCACGTTAAGCAGTTAGGAAATCTTTCCAGACTCCTATAATGCTTGCTGTCCCAAAACAAGCTTCACCAATCCGGTTTCCCACTTTCTATCTTTTAGTAATCTAATCCACCAGATTTCAAATGTTCTTACCAGAAAGTAAGTTTTTCCAACGCATCTTATCTAGTAAGGAACCCTGACAAACATCATATAATCCCAGATTGTTTCCAAAATAAAAGTTTCTGGGGCTATAATTATTAATGGGTTTCTAGTAAATCTTGCATATTTTTATAGGGAAAAAAGTTGAGAGAAAATACAGGGAAGATACAAGGAAAGGTAATAATTTCTGGAATCCCTGTAAAAATTCTGTACTTGATCCAGAGTTGACTCTGGAGGGCAAATCTTGTTTGGAAGCTTTCCATTTGCTTTAGAAAGGACTTAGGCAACATTCAAATACAAATACTCAAACTGTGAGAGAGTCTCACCTGTCTTTTAAATCCCTCTGGCTGGAAAACAGGTTTGGTGTTCCTGGAATTGCAAAACTAAGTACTGGTATCTGTTTTTTTCTATTCTTAAACTCTTTTAAACCTTTTGTAAGGTTCAAAACAACCTGACATTCTGTGAAAAGGAATTTAAAAAACAGTATTCAAATCTAACCAGGGGCAATATAATCAAATGGTTTAGAACCTGCTTGAGAGGTCAATTTAAGGGTAGTTAATGATTTTTCCACTCCAGTTCCACAAATGGACAACAGGGCTAATATATCAAGTAGTCAAGATGGAGTGAAGGTAAATCTAAACAGATGAATAATAAAAATTAATAAAAGATACAGAAACCTAGGGCCTTTATCTAATCTCAGATCTAACCCAAGCTTTCTTCTGATTGGTTGGTCAAGGAGCATTAACTCCCTCTTACACTTTCTTCCTATAGTGGATTCAGCAATTCCTAAAATGTTTTATTTGAACTGGAGGTTGTCCTTGAAATATGACCAGTAGCTTAATGATTGTTCAAAATTACAATAGACCCCCCCCCAAAAAAAGGTTGGAGTTAGAATGGCACACACACAATTTTGGAGTTACAATGGACACACACACACACACAAGATTGGATTTTGGATGTGTAGGAAGTTATCACCCATACCTCTCCTAGAAAAATGAAATATCCTAGGAAATATTAAAAAGGCAAAATATTTCCCCTAAAAAGAGTAGAAACTCAGAAGCAGAAACTCAGAAGCAGAAGCAGAAGCTCACCCCACCTTTGTTAATGGGGTGTGCCATTAAGGCCTGGGCCAGAATATTTTATATAACAAAGATCTCCAGGTAGAGCTATAATAGGAATTGCCCAAAGCCCTTTCATTACATCATCATCCAGCAAGGTTTAACCAAACCTGGCACTCGGGACAGCCTAAGAGTTGCCCCTGCATGGGAATCTGATAACCAATCAGAATACAAGCTCAAATTCAAATGCCAACAGGGGGTATATAAGGGACTCTCAGCATCTCAGCCCTCCCTTCTTTTCCTTCACCCAACATCTTGAAGCATGTGATCCTCCTTTTCACTTTGAAGCTCCAAGCCATGTGGTCCTGTGCACCATTAAACCATCTTTCCAAACAGCCTTCATGTTTCCAGTGTCTTTTTCCGCACTGGGAACTGAACCCAAAAGGATATTTCTTTCAACAATTTGGCACCCCAGATGGGACTCCAAACTAATCTAACCAATGGACCAGGCCCAGGTAAGATTCCCTTACTGGCAAGCAGACCCATTGAACCTGTGAGTGAGTTTTCTTGGACCTTGGCTGTTGTGTAGTCGTTGGGATGACACACGAGGCAGACACGGAGCTGAAAGCTAACACAATTTATTTAAACATAGCAGGTTGACGAGGCTGCCCTGGCTGGGCAGGCAGCCGAGAGCTGCCCTGGCTGGGCAGGCAGTCCGGCAGCGATAGCTGCCTCGGCTCGGCAGGCGGTCCGGGAGGCGTTAGCTGCCTCGGCTCGGCAGACAGTCCGGGAGGCGATGGCTGCCTCGGCTGGGCAGGCAGTCCGGGTGACGTTAGCTGCCTCGGCTCGGCAGGCAGTCCGGGAGGCGTTAGCTGCCTCGGCTCGGCAGGCAGTCCGGGAGATCTGTAGCCGCCCCGGCTGGGCGGGCGGTCCAGAGGGCGATAGCTGCCTTGGCTGGGCGGACAGCCCAGATGGTGAGAACTGCCCGGCCGGGCGGGCAGCCCGGGGGGGGGCCAGAGCTCTTGCGAGCGCTGCCCCGTTGGTCCGCGCTCCGCCCGCTTCGCTCCGCTTGGCTGGCTCTGCCCGACAGCCGGCTTTTATAGCCGACTGTCAAACGGAGCCAGCCAATGGGAACGGCTGGAGTTCCCGCTCAAACAGCGGACCTGGTTGGGAAACCCCAACCAGTTCAAAAGACATAACGGAAACTGTCAGGGACACAACATTGGCCATTTGAAGAAAATGGTTTTAAAGGGATTTGGGGTGTTGAGCTCAAAGGCTGCTTGGAAGGAAGGTGAGTACCTCTACATTCTAAATTAAAAGCATGGGAAATATGTCTATGCTTACATGTGTGTGAGAGGGCTCTTCCCCCAAACACAACTGGATCTTGTTTCTTCTGTGCATTTCCTAGCTGCAGAAAGACCAAGAGTCTGGAGAGCATGGGAGAGCACAGGATCTTTTGCCAGAGCACAGGATCTTTTGTTAGGGAAGGAGGAAGAGTGTATGTGTGAGTGGCTTCACCCTTGAAATGAGCTGGATCTCATTTCTTTGTTTGGCCTCTAGCGGCCCTCTTGCCTGTTGCTATCTCTACAGAGCCATGACCATCAGGACAGGAAAAGCAAATGGGGCCCATCAGAGTGTGGGACCTTCTGTATATAAGAGGGAAAAGCCAAGCGGGTTATGATTGAAGAGAGGGAAGAAAACTTTTGTTGTTTTTTTGTCCAGTGCATCCAAAAAGCAAACCACAGGATTTTAGGTAATTGTGAACTTAGTAATTAAGAAGCTGTGAAGTAATAGGAGCGCCAGTACTTGCGGGCAGAAAAGCAGCAAGTCCTCCCAGATTTGAGCTCTTCCGAATCCAAAAACCTAGGTCTGAGGAAGGAGTGCCAGTACTTGTCTGCAGGGGGCAGAAATTTCTTCTAGACTGTCTTTTGGGGAGTTAGGAAGTCATCACAGACTGTTTCCCCCTAGTCCGAAAACCGTGGCTGGAGAATTCCCTTGGAGGGGAGTGCACATACTTTGTAAAGGGAATCCAAAGTCTCCCCAGACACCTTTTTGTCTGCAAACTGATAATTGACTGACCTGACTAAGCCAAAGTGTGAAATCCCACATTGGAAGGGGAAACATGGGAAGTGGTAGTTCGAGGGTCCTGAATGGAACCCCCCTGGGAGAGTTATTGGAGGCTTGGGATGAGTGGCAGATGCTGACCCTAGCTGGGATGAAAAAGCAAGAAAAGGAAAATGTATGTAGAGAATGGGCTTTGCTGGGGGGTAGAGGAAGACCAATTTGGATAAATAAAGGTATTTAAAAAGGCAATATACTGTATAAACAGGCTCAAATGGGATTTTTAAAAATTTATTTCTGTGTCTCTTTCTTTGTCTCCTATGTAACCATGTGGCTTGTTCCTTAAAATTTGTGCTTTCCCTAATTTAACTGAAATTTATAGTGGGAATGATCAGTGTGTGTGTGTAAACCTTAAGAGTTTTATTTTCCTCTATTTGTCCTTGTTTGTGTGTGTGTGTGTGTGTGTGTGTGTGTGTGTGTGTGTCTAAGTCTTTGTTCTCGAGATAACTATTGCAACTGTTAAGTATCTTTGATCCCTTCAGACATGAATTTTAAATTGTTTTAATTTTTTTTTAAAGTTGGATGCACTGAAGGGAAAAGAAAATGTCTTTGCCTTGTTTGGTCTGGCCAACTAGACTGGATGAAGAACAGAGTTCAATTTTCTTTCCTCTCTGTGCTTTTAAGAAAAGCCTAAGGTTATTAGCAAATGTTTTAAGTTCATGTACAAGAAAAGTTTCATCCTTGCATTTACTATGTGTTTAAATGATTTTACCTGTTCATCTTTTTCCTGAAGCATGTGAATCCAGTTCTTTCCTTTCTGATCTGTTGTGGTCTCCATTTTGTTGAAACTGAATTATCTGTTAAGTAACTGCAATACTGATGTGTTATTTTTCTTCCTCCTCAGACCATGCCTGCAAGGTAACTACCCCACTCCCCCCAATCTCTAATCTTTTACAAAGCCTTTCCTGGTAAGAATTACCAGGGAAGGGGGAAGGGGACCTTGTTCTTATGTCTTTCAGCCCTGCAATATATGGAAACAGATGCTGCCCCCAAGAGGCATTCAATCCATTGGAGCCAGTAATTGGATTTGGATCCAGCCTCCACTGAAAGTCATTACAGCAACCAGAGTGGGGCAGACCTCCCCAAGCCTGACTGACCACCTATACCACCAGGCCAAGCCTAATGCCACCCAGAGACATAAGGAAAGGACCCTGAGGTGGGCCAGTAAAAGACTAAAATACTCTTTTCAATCCCCAGAAGACAGTTATAAAGATTATAGTGGGAGGGTGGAAATTCATTTTAATGTGAAATTCATTGTAATGTTTTCTTTCTTGTATCATTTATACTGTAATCAGTCTAATGTACTCATGTGAGGATTGTATTTGGGAGTGGCTGGCCCAGCAAGTTCTGAATACCTTGGACTTCTGTCTGGTGGGAAGGAAAATTGTCCAGCATGTTTGTATTGTCTGTATATGAAAGTAGCTGCATACACAAGCACAGAGACACAGAGACACGCCATTCAGAATTAGAAGTTATCCCCTGATGCGTTGCGGGTCCCACTACCGGGATGAATTAGTCAGCTGACGACCTGCACCCGGGCAGACTGTCCGGGTGGGCTCCTCTTAGTGGCAAAGATGACAGCGACACAAAGGTTTCTTTTGGTGAGAGGAAGCCCAGATAGTACTACGCATCTCTCTTTTATTGTGCAGCAAGCAGGGGGCGGGGTTTATGTTACACATGAGGAAGTTAGACAGGAATAGGGAATATTGCCATATATCGCTACACCTTATGCTATAGCCAATTCACATTTTACACGTTGCTGTTCCATAGTGTCACCCTTTATGTATTGTATGTGTATTGGGTTTTCTGTGTACGTGACTTCCTACTGATGTCTCATGATATTGCAACAATCCCCTTCACCTACCTCCACACAAAGCTGCTCCGAGCTTCCTTTTTTTGTATTTATTGGTTTTTGGGGTTTCTTTGCTGCTCTGTGGCATTAAGGGCCAAGCAAATCTCAGTGCTAATTCCATGGGGGAGGGGGCATCTCCCTCAGGCAATTCCCTCACTTGAAGAGATAGCAGAAAAGAGGTCTCCAAACCCCAAGCCCTGACCATGACTCACAAATGATGCTTCCCAGTTGCCCAGTAAAGCAGGATATGCTGCACTGGTGGTCTCATGAGTAGAAGTCCCAGGGCTCATTGCGTGTAATTTTAAAAATACTAAATAGTCTGGATTGCACACTGGCTATCCTCAATTTGGCCTCACAAACCCTGGAAGCTAAGAGGCAGGTAGTAACCATAACCTTGGAAATGGGCAGCCTGTACTTTAAAGGCTGTGAAGAATGTGTGGGCTTGTGCTTACAACCTGACTGTAAGCTCACAAAATACATCAAACATCTGAAAATTAATTGTCATGAAAAATTGGATACTATAAAAAAAAATGCCAGAACTTTTTCCAGGCTGCTAGACCTTCATAGTCGAAAGCTTTTGGGAGCCACTGAAGGAATCCTTTTCTGTTGCCTCTTTATCAATGCCTCTTCCTCTGCATCAGAAAAATTAAAAGCACCCATCAAGTCTCCCTGATCTGATCACCTTTTAATCTTTTGTCAAAACACTTGTGTTTTGAAAAAAAAGAGGGATTGTAGGAAGTTATCACCCACCCCTCTCCTAGAAAAATGAAATATCCTAGGAAATATTAAAAAGGCAGAATTTCCCCTAAAAAGAGTAGAAACTCAGAAGCAGAAACTCATCACAGAAGCAGAAGCTCACCCCACCTTTTAATGGGTGGGCCATTAAGGCCTGGACTAGAATATTTTACATAACAAAGATCTCCAGGTAGAGCTGTAATAGGAATTACCCAAAGCCCTTTCATTACATCATCATCCAGCAAGGCTTAACCAAGCCTGGGACTTGGGACAACCTACAGAGTTTCCCCTGCATGGGAAACTGACAACCAGTCAGAATACAAGCTCAAATTCAAATGCCAACAGAGGGTTTATAAGGGACTCTCAGCATCTAAGCCCTCCCTTCTTTTCCTTCACCCAACATCTTGAAGCATGTGATCCTCCTTTTCACTTTGGAGCTCCAAGCCATGTGGTCCTGTGCACCATTAAACCATCTTTCCAAACAGCCTCCATGTTTCCAGTGTCTTTTTCCCCACTTGGAACTAAACCCAGAAGGCTATTTCTTCCAACAGATGCTTGGCAACTGACGTACTTTATGACTGTTTGCAGCATCCCACAGTCACATGACAATAATTGTGATGTTTTTTACTGATTTCTCGTGTTTACTTCCAGTTTCCCACAAAAAATGACCATTAGGTAAAATGCTTTCACTTAACTACCACTGCAAAAAAGAAGGTTGTAAAATCAGCCCAGTTATGTGGTGACTGCTTAACAATGATTTACCACTGTAACTTTGGACTTAGTTATGGTTATAAGTTGAGTTTGCCTGTAATGGTATAAACTCACCTTTGCTCATGAAGGCAGACCAATGTGGTAATATATTTAACTATCAGATTTGCTTTCATAATTCATCTTTTCTAAGACAATATATTGTGTAATATAATTGATAAAAAAGTTTTAGAAGATACAGAACTTAACAGAATAACAGAGTTGGAAGGTACCTTGGAGGACTCCTAGGCCAAGCAACCCTATTCTATTATAGACAAATGGTTATCCAATCTCTTCTTAAAAACCTCCAGTATCAGAGCACCCACAATTTCTGGAGGAAAGCTTTTCCGCTGATTAATTGTTCTCACTATCAGGAAATTTCTTCTTAGTTCTAGATTGTTTCTCTACTTGATTAGTTTTCATCTATTGCTTCCACTTCTCTTTTTTCACATCTTTCTCTTCTATATAAAAAGGCTGCTTTGTAATTCATGGTCTCAAAGTTTTCTTGAGAGGCCATGATAGCTGTATTGTATTTTAGCACTTCAGTGAATAATCACAACACTGGAAAAATTCTGGAGTAGTATTTGCCACTGCAGAGATGTCTCCTCAACAGAAACTTTGGCATCTGTTAAAAGATGCAGTCTGGAATCAATTGCTATACAGTAGTAAGCACCAGGAGCTATTATAATCTAATATCTCCAGGAATTTGGATTAATTTAGTGTCATTGCACTGCTGGAAAAAACCTCAACTTTGTGTGAAATGCTGCATTCACCTGAATGCTTTTTGCTTATCTTTTGCTTGAGTAGAAAAAGAAAACAAGGATTTTTTTTTAAAAAAAAAGCAAGGTCCTGAGAAAATAGATGTTATTCAAGAGTTCATTTACATCAGAAGCTTTTTTCCTTTATTCAAATCAACACAGCCATTTATGGAAATCAACTGTGTTTTTTTCTTTCGCCTCTTTCCTTCTGTAAGTGATGAGATGACTTTTCTCCTGCTCTCATCGATGCTATGAATGCAAATATTGTCATTCTGAAGCCTTCTTTAAAAACACTTCAGAGGTTTCAAATCTCATTTTTTACACTATTAAACTAAATTAATTGAGCCAATGTATTCAGGTCAGTCGCAAAGGGCCTTTTGGCTTTTGTTCAAATGCTTACTTGCATAAGGTAGAAAAAAACTGCCTCATGAGGTGCATTTGTGGCTATGCAGATGCAGATAATTCCACAAAACATTCATAACAAAGTACATTTATTGGTACATCAGGTATCTTCATAACACAAACACATTTGTGACGAAACTCTTCCAATAATGATCAATCCTTTGTATATCAGCATTGCAGAGTAAAAAATGGTTCTTTTCCTAACCCATCATGTACTGATAGAAAGAAAAGCTGTTACCAGTCCATGAGTGCAGGCAAGAATGGAGGGAAACCTCCCTCAGCCCCTCCAGGGTCAACCTAGTGACCAATCAGGATTACAGATGTGGCCACGTGACATGAACTACATTTTTCCAGGATACCTTTAACTACATTTCCCATGATGCATTCCCTTAAGGGGACAGCTCACAATTCCTAAGTAACTATCCAATTCCCATAGACTGGCTGGGACAGCACACTCCCCACCTGGAATTGTAAATTCCATTATTAAGAGAAGAGAAAAAGGAAAAAAAAAATAACTATAAACTAAGATAAGCAGTAAACAGTAATACTAACTGAATAGCATATAACTATATAACTAAGATAAACAATTAGCTATATAACTAAGAAAAAAAAACAGTAAACATTAATAAAGCATCAAACAAAGCAAAGCATGCAAAGCTTGAGGTTCAATCTTCACGTTCGGCCTCTTGGTGCAAGTCTGCTGGTCACCTCTGGGGACTTTTAGGATGGACAGGTACACTTGGTGGCAAAGGTGAAAGTTTGGAGGTCGCGTCTAGTGGCCTTCTAAGGTTGGAACGGTACTCTTGCTTCCATAGTGTCAAAGGGCATCGGGAAGCTGTTGGAAAGGGCGTTGCAGAGGCATATGCCCATGTAGAGTGTCTTAGTGGATGTCTGATGGTTGTTGGCCGTTTAGGGTGTTCTAGCAAACGTGTACTGATTGGTGGTGGCCTTTGAGTCTGGAACTTCATTCTTGTTTTTGGTGGTGCTAAAGGGCATCGGAAGGCGGGAGGAATGGATGGTGCTAAGGTATTTGCCAGGGTTGGAGACTGCATCTGGGCATCACTGACAATCCTATGATTCCCCCATCCAAGTGGAGATTTGATGGCCACTGGCCCGTCTACAGGACCACCAACTGACTCCGAGAAGAGAAAGGCGCATGGGGCATTATTTCCCAGCAAGAGTAGGATATCAGCCTCAGGATCTAGAGCCAGGTGCTGTAGGTGAGGAATGCTACTTATGACCTCAAGTGTTGCGATCTGACTGCGGTTGTTTGTTGCCCCATTGCACTCAAACACGGGCGGTAGTGGGAATTGGGTACTTCCATCTAATGACTCTATACAAAGTCCAGTAGCTCTCCTCCCCATCGTGCTTGGTCCATGGCCCATTGATACAGTGAAGGGAAGTTTGTTTTGTTGTACCTCAAAGAGGTCGAAGAATGCAGGTCTGGCCAGGATGCAGGTGCTTTGAGTGTCTATCCGTACGTACATTTTTATGGCATCTTTGGGGCATCCTTCAGGGTACACTTTGGCTAAGCAGATGGGAAGACATGAATGAGGGGATGGTGAGTCGGCGCACAGTGTTGTGCAATTTACACTCATGTGGTTTTGGTTGCAGTTTGTCAGTCTGCCGAGAAGCCCTGCATGCTTCTGTGTTACGTTGAGGCTCCTTGTCCGAAGGAGGGTTACGAGGTATCTGCCATAGTGGCTCGGCATCTGGATGCAGTGCGGTCGGGTGTTGGTCACTTTTGCAGATGTGACATTGCACTTTGGTTGTGCAGTATTTGGGCAAATGTTTGGATTCACAACACTTGTAGCAGTATTAGTACTCTCTTAGCAATTCTTTTTGTTGAGACAGTGATTTTGCTGCAAACCCAGTGCAGCTGTTCAGCGAGTGACGAGTGTTGTGCATAGGACAAAACTGGTTTCTCCTTGTAGTGGGAGTTCTAACCTGGGGTGGATGGGATGAAATCTCTCCCCAACTGTGTGTGGAGGAGGAGTCGATCTCAGTGTCATGGGCAACCATGAAGGGTCTTTCTCTGGTAATATGTATAGGGCTTGAGGGCAATATATGGTTGCTGTTGTATCTTCTGGTATTAGGAGGACTAACAGCTCTGAGTCTACGGGCTCAGTATGTGTTGCACACTAGCTTGGTGGGAGACAAATTCTTCAAGAAGTGTGAAGGGTACAAAGAGGTGGCAACCCTTGGCCATGAAGATGTCAGTCAACTGGAGCCACTTTTCAATTAGCACCTGCGGAAGTTTTTGAACAATTTTGTTCTGTGTGTCAATGTGATCGAGACAGGCAAGTGTCGGTAAGTTGGGATCCCATTGTGCCGTTATCAGCTGGACAAGTATGTTAGAGAGGTCTATGATTCAGCGAGGCTTGTCAATAGGAATTTTAGGAAAACTGTTGAGGCTATCCAAGAGTGTTGCTTCTACATCTTCGGGAGCATCATACAGTTCGTCAAGCCTTTTCCATGATAACCGTAGGGCAGCAGCCGGGTCGTCTAAGTGGGATTGCAAAATTGCCCTCAGTATGTCGGAAGACTGTGGCCCTAACCATGGTATCAAGTGTCCGATTATCTCATCAGGATTCAGGCATGCCGCCTGAATGGGGCACAGGAAAAGTTTCTTCCAAACTAGATATTCGTCGTCTGGCTTGTCAGAGAATCTGCAAACTCAGTTGGCATGCAAATTTATTTTTCCACTCTGTACAGCCAAGATTCTCCAGTAATCTTCAGCATTTGCTGAGTTGGGAGGAGGTATTGACATAGAGGGTTCTCCACCTGGATTCTCATTGGGTGGGTTTGGGTTGTAAGTCAGCAATGGGTTGTAGTCTTCTTTCCAGTACTTACAGAGGATGTTGTCCTCCCATACTGGGGACGATGGTCAAGCGTCACGCTGCTGTGTAGGTTGGGCATGGCTACCTTGTGGTGCCTGGGAGCCGGATTGGTATTGAGGTTGTGGCAGAAATGCTGCTGCCTGTGGATTGATTGTGGCAGTTGTGATTGGTTGCAGGTCAGCTTGTTGAGAAGTTGGTGTGAGCAATGGTGGGCTACGTTGCTCAGCCAGCAGGGCGTGAGACGTTGCAGTAGGGTTGCTGGTGCTGGGAAGAGAATCTCCAACACCAGTTGGGGAAGGTTTGATGTTGGAGGGAAGCGAACCTTGTATTTTAGGTTGTACATCAGTAGCGTAACTAACATGTAGAGTCTGTGGTTGAGATTCATCCCTGTGTTTCTCTGGTTGTGGGAGACTGCTTGCCAACTGAGGCGGTTGCATCTGCTCGTTGTGAAGTGAGTGCTGCTCATCTACATAGGCTTTGACCGGTGTATCTGGGCTCTCTTCTCCCAAGTCTTCGAGGTTGAATTGGAGGGAGGAGTTTTCGGCTATCTTCTGCCACGCTGCAGCCCATGCTGTCTTTGTTGCTGAGTCTCTTAGCCATTCGGCCAACTCCAATTTGGCCATTTCTGCCTGTTGTTTGGCCTGGGCTTTGGCTATTTCTGCTTGATGAGCTGCTACTGCCGCCTTCTTCCATGCTACCTCTTCTGTGGCGCTTAGCTCTGCGTCTGCTACTGCAGCTTCTACATCAGCTTCTGCAGCCCATTCAGCATAACTTGCTGCTTTGGAGGCCTGAGATGCTCCGCTATGACGGGAGGGTGTTCTGGAAGGATGGTGGGAGCCAGCAGCAGAGAATTGGCGCGAGACACTAGAACTTGCCTAGGATCTAGCCAGTTTAGAATGGAGGGAAGAAGATGCATGTGATCAAGGAGCTATGTCGGATGTGGCCTGCTCCTTTGATATTAATCCCTGCCGAAGCGCATTGTGGAACGCTGCCTGGAGGGCTGTCTTGCTTTCTTCAACACAGTCTTTGCGTTCCTTGTGAAACTCCTTAAAGTATTGGATGTGTATTAGGAGTTTGGGGTCACCCAGTTTTGACTGGATGGATTTGAGGTTGTTTTTGCTGCATCTCCACTGTGCAAAAAGGTCATCAAGGTCATCTAGCAATGTACAGAGTTTCTCGGGTGTGGTGGTCTCTCATGGAAAAGATGAGACACAAGCGAGTGTTCTCGGGATGAGAGCCCAGAGCAAATTCCAGTGCTCCCTTTTATTGAGATTTTAGTACATGGTAAGCATAGCAAGTATAGTCACATTGTGGATTAAAATAATTAGATATAGTACAGACTTGTTTACAGTTGTCTGAGCTGCTTGATTGTTTCTAGTGTTTGTTTTTAATTTCCTTACACTATCTCAGTGACCTTTAAGCAAGCATGTATGTATAAGGTCTTAGACTAATCATTACCCAATACCCAAGTCAAAGTTTATTCCCACATCTCCCCTGTTTTAGTTTTTTGATGATCGCGGATGCCTCGGTAGCTTTTCGCCATCTGCAACAGCAGTTCTCCTTCCGTAGGCTTCACCCGACACATTCCTAAAAGTCCAGGGAGACATTGGATACAATAGCATACACAAAGAGAAAATATAATAAGCAATATCACTCCAACAATTAGGTTACGAATCCATGAACCATCTGGCAACCAGGACCAAAGTGCAGACCACACGTCCAGTCCCTCACCCTCCGATTGTAATGGATTCTCCTTCAAGGTTTGTTCCATATGCTGTATAGTAGCTGTAATGTTTGGAGAATAATCAGAGATATACATGCAACAATGCGTATGAACCACAGCGCAAACTCCCCCTTGCGCAGCCAAAATAGTGTCCACCGCATATCTGGTTTGCAGGACAAAGTCAAGAATTTTGCCTTGCTCTTCTTCAAGCAGCTTTAGCGTTTTAATGGTGTCTTTAAACATAGTAACTGTCCAATTGTTTAAACGATGTAAATCTCTATAGTTCATCATGACTCCTAAAGGGGGAATAACTCCCCTTGATATTTGTGTCCAGTAGTCATGGGTCAAAACAGAGTTTACTTCCGTTGCAGACCGCGCATTGCGGATATGAGCAATGATTTTAAAATGACATGAGATGGGATTACTTTCCCAAAGGTGCAGACCCCTTTCCATCGTGCTGGCATGCGATCATAGGCCATCCGTCCACACAGCAACCATAGATTTACTCCTAGGAGATGACCAACCTTATTTGGCTCAGCATAGATTAGTTTTGCAAAGGACTCCATTAACATAGCCAAATAAGTGGACGATGGTGCGTTATTCCCATTTGCACATTTAGGCAGCTGGTTTTCTTCCGTGGTGGGACAGCATGTGGCAGGAATATATGGACACCCATTTTCATTGATCAAAGATGTGATATCAAATTTAGAAATGTTATGTACAAAGTAAGTAAGATTTTTAGTTTTCATGTCATCCGGATAAACCCGACTTCCATTGCCAATAACAATTGTTTTGTTGCAAAACGGATATGTTCCCAAGTAAGTCATATTCTCTACCGTCTCATTGTGGGTCCAGCAGATACCCGCCACCTCTTGGATCCGACTTCCAAGGTGTAAGATATTTATGTTACTTGGAGTCCAACTGCTAGACCACATCCCCGAACAACCATAGCATTGTCCCTTATACCAGTCGCCTTTGGCCAGAGGTACTGCAACCATTGGAAGCCCTGATGTTTTGGGAGTTGGCATGTGCATACATACACAACAATCAGTGTTTTTATAAAGGTTTGCTAGCTTCTCCATGTCCTGGATCAACGTGTTTCTTTTCCATTCCCCCAAATCCACCCCCTTGCCCCTTTGGCTGATGATAAGGATGCACACAGTGAGCAGGAACCCAAACAACTCTCCCCTCATCTTCAGTGGCAGCGTATCCTTGGCCCCAAGTTATCAGCAGGACAGGTCCTTTCCACGTTGGATCTGGCAGTCTCCTATACCGAACTTTCAGTCTTGGCGTACCTGTAGAAGGGGAGGAAGCAAAATGCCTACTGGCTGCCATAGCAGCAGGGGATCCTGTCATGTTTAAAAAATTTAAAGTGTATAAGGTAATATTAAGAATGTTTTTTATGTAAGGCAAACCATATCCATCCACTTCCCCCGTTTTTGTTTTTATATGAAGGAGTGCTTGTTTGAGTGTCTGATTAGGTCGTTCCACAATGGCCTGACCAGTGGAGTTGTAGGGAATGCCAAATTTATGTATAATTGACCATTGATGACAAAATTCTGCAAAGGCGGTGCTGATGTAAGCAGGGCCATTATCGGTTTTTATTTCCATTGGTGGCCCCACATGTGTGAAGGTACAGAGACAATGGTTGATTACATGTTTTGTAGCCTCTCCTCGTTGAGGTGTTGCCATAATAAATCCTGAATAGGTATCAATGGTGACATGCAGATGGTGCCATGGTTTGAAAGGAGGGTGTTGTGTGACATCCATCTGCCATAGATGACAAGCAGCTGTTCCCCGGGGATTTACTCCTTGAGGAAGAGCACTGGATTGGGCACTGCAACTAGGACATTGCTGAATAATAGCTGCAGCTTCTGCAGCAGTGAGACCAAATTGTTTACAAAGAGCTTTGGCATTCTGATGAAAATAGCTATGTGAGTCCCACAGAGTAACAGGGGAAAGCGAGAGACAGGACATGGCCAAGGTGGCCACATCGGCCACGTCATTCCCTTCCTGCAGCTCCCTGGGAAGTGGCTGGTGGCTGCGAATATGTGCGATATGCAAAGAATGTGTGCGAGAATGAAGACAGCTTTGCAGGGCTAAAAACAAACTCATAAGATTAGCATCAACAGATGGGGAAAGATAAGCAAATTCAATGTTAAGTATCAATTGATAAACGTAAAGAGAATCCACAATTAGATTTAGCGGTTCTTGCGCAAATTCCTGTAAGGCCAAAATAGCAGCAGCTAATTCAGCCCTTTGTGCTGATTGCTGAGGAGCGGTAATCTTTGTTTTCCATACCCCTTCCTGTCTCCATACACAAGCGCCGTAGGTCTTACCACCGTCTGCATAAACGGTCATGTCCTCAATTGGCTGCTTAGCAATAACTGAATTAAAATTTACAGATACGTTTCGAAGCAACTGGAAATGGGGGTCACTGGGGGTATGGCAAGAAATCTTCCCTGGCCAATTTTCAAGAGCAATTTGCAATTCAATGGATTGCCTATACCAAGTTTCCCACAAAGTGAGGGAGATAGGTAAAAATAACTGAACTAGATCTATGTCATATAAATGTATACTGCGATTCCGGCCTTTGATGATTAACTCACTATAAAGCATAGCCATAATAGAAACTGTTTTTCTGGGAGTATTCTGCAAAATGTAGTTGCAGGCGATGCCTTTGTAACAGCCTTGGGAGCGGGGCTAGCTGCACGCCCCAAATTTAGTTTCCTGAATTTTGGTTCTGATCAGAGCGACATTGATTTGCCCAATGAAACCCTTTTTTGCATTTCGGACAGACTGACTTCGGGCGGACTTCCTTATTTTTTTTTGTTAAACGCCATTCCCCCCTCAGGGGCTCGGCACTGGGCTTTAAAATGGCCAGGCTTCCCACAATTAAAACAGTTCCCCGTAGGTTTCATCCCTTTTTGTAATGCCATAGCCAAAGTCTCCCTGTTGTAAGCCTGAGAACCCACCACTGCACATGCCTTTAACAGATCAGCCAGAGTAACCTCACCTCTAGCCACCAAAGGCTGTAAGATACGCTTGCAGTCAGCGCTTGCATTTTCGACTGCCAATCTCAGCAAAAGTTCCTTTGCCGCTTCCTCATTGGAGATTTGCTGGGTAATAGCCAATTGTAGTCTTTCCACAAAATCGTTATAAGACTCAGATGCTGTTTGCTTAATTTGAGAAAAAGACCGTGCCGGGGTTCCCACATCCTGGATGTGGGACAACGCCCCAAGGACAGCCGCCAGAACCACGGGAAGGGCGTGATCAGGCAAATTAGTAGCTTGATCAGCAGTGGATTCAAACAAGCCTGCCCCATAGATTTGGTCTGGCTTATACAGTCCCCCCGAATTTCGTCCCCTAGTGATAGCTTCCCTTTGGTACTCTGAATCAAAAACCACATACTGAGTAGAGCTCAATATCATTCTCATTAAATCTTTCCAGTCATTAGGAATCATGCGTGAGGTAGCCAAACTTGTCAGGAGACCCTTTGTAAAAGGACTTTAAATACCGTAATCTTTAACGGCTTTCTTGATTTCCCTAAGTACTGCCAACGGAATCGGAACCCATTCCGCCTGCATGTTGCCTTGAGCATTCACTTGCCTATTAACTGGAAACAAATTCATCTGGGGAATCTCATCAGGCTCTAATTTCCCCTCATTAAAAGCCTGATGCATCATTGCTTGAACTTTTCCCATTTGTGGCTGGGGTTTCTCCTCCACGTGTCTAACTTTAAAGAGCCCTTCTTTGAGTACCAGGGGCATTGCCGCCAGATCTCTTGCAGCAGCTTTTTCACATTACCTTTTGAAAGAACTATATGCTCCCCTCCGGATGATTTAAAGATAAAGAAATTTGTCCTGACTAACTTCAACAGCTCACTAACATGACATTCCTGTGGCTAAGAAAGTTTCCCCCCCATGTTTCCTGAAAAATCCTATTGTCCAGCAATAGTTAAGTACGTACTTTACCTATTCCAGGCGAGGAAACACAGAGGTCCGGACACGTACCCCCTGCAGTGGATCACGTCGGGGTCACCACTTGTGGTGGTCTCTCATGGAAAAGATGAGACACAAGCGAGTGTTCTTGGGATGAGAGCCCAGAGCAAATTCCAGTGCTCCCTTTTATTGAGATTTTAGTACATGGTAAGAATAGCAAGTATAGTCACATTGTGGATTACAATAATTAGATATAGTACAGACTTGTTTACAGTTGTCTGAGCTGCTTGATTGTTTCTAGTGTTTGTTTTGAATTTCCTTACACGATCTCAGTGACCTTTAAGCAAGCATGTATGTATAAGGTCTTAGACTAATCATTACCCAATACCCAAGTCAAAGTTTATTCCCACACTCGGGGGCAGCTTATCTATTGGGGCATCACAGATCTTCTCAAGCTTCACCCATGAGTCTGTGTAGCGGCAATATTGCTGCTGCCAATCGTTCTTCAAGAGTTCTTCCATTCAGTAAGCTTCTTACTCTTTCTGAGGTCATAGGTTTTCAGAGGTATCGCGGCTTCTCCATTGGGTTGGACATCTAAAGGCGGTTGTTGGGAGCCAGGCTCCATGTTTACATCAAGGGTGGGTGGAGTATTTGGGTCTTCTGGTACATCAGAGACATCTGTCATGGCTGAGGAAGTTGCCATGCTTCAAATTGGCAAAGGAAAAATTCTGGAAAATTTTAGTGGTTTTTGTGCAATTCCTTTTTTGTAATAGGGTACACTGCAAGCAGTTGGCAGAAGGTAGAATTGCTGCTGGATTTAATACTTGAGCACATAGGTGGCACTGCAGAGTCTGGGCGATGCTAGCACAGCACATGGTATGGCTGCTTCTAGGGTGCAGTGTAAGCTTGCGACAAAAGGGGGCACTAGAGGTTGCGTCGCAAAGTCTGAGGACTAGAGGGCTGAATGCAGAAATATGTGCAGCGTAGCCTGAAGACTTGAGGGCAGAATGCAAAAATATGCCTATAAGGGTCACTTGCTTCACAAGGTGGCAGCAGAGGGTCTGGAAGACGCTGTTGCTATGGCCATATTAGGTTGCAGTTACTCTTGGAACCTTTGAAGTAAGTTGGTTAAATGGTGCGCAATAGTTTCATAATCACCCTGGTCAATATTTGATAAATTGTGTGTGTGTGTGGGGGGAAATCACATAAGGGGAAAAAAAATTGTTGACCACCAGAAGGGAGCAGTGGGCTGAAGAGAAAAGGAGCGGGGACCCCTTGCCCACTCTTGAAAATAAAATAAAATGACTTCACTGTAAATTTCTTTTTGACTACCAGATGGAGCTGGTAGGTTGTAGGAAATATTTGAATTAAATTGATTAAATGTTCACAATAATTTCAAAAGGAGTTATCAATGCAAACACGTATTGGAAACACAGGGAGACTTTTCTTTGAGTACCAGATTCAGAAATCTTACAGAGTCCTGTTAAAATTCCTCTTTGTAATCCAGACAGACTCCTGATCATCTGTGGGTGGATAGAGAAAGAAGGGGAGGGATTCCTCCTAGCAGCCAAATGGTTTCTTTTGGAAGTTGAGCAGAGAAGAGGGGAGTGGGTTAGAAAGCTCTTTGTTTGTAGCATGTGGCGAACTCCAGCCCCTCCCACCATGCAAACAGCATGTAGAGAGTTTAAGACAAGGGGTCTGATGAGGTATTTTAATGACTGACTTCCTGTTGAAGCATCTGGCGAGCTAGATACAGTCTTTGTCTCAGAAGGAAAAAAGAAAGAAAAAGATAGCAGATTGTCCTCAGTTACTAAAAATTGTAGCAGGGCAGATGGGTAAACTCTGGCTCCTCCCTTTGTTTTACAAATGGAATCTTCCAGTTGGGAGGTGTAATTTGAGACACAGCCTTTCCTTCGCCTTTGAGACACAGCCTTTCCTTTCCAAATGATGCAGATAGCATCCAATTCCCATAGATAGATATAGATATCCAATTCCCATAGACTGGCTGGGACAGCACAACAGTTGAATTGAGCTGTTTTCTTCACAAGCTAGTTCTCCCCATAATCCCTTTAACATTGGGAAAATCAATGTACAAAATGGAAAACGTCTCACTGAAGAGAAAAACAATCTGGGATCAAATATCAGAGTAATAAAATAGCGAAGTAACATCTATGGATACTTAACAATACTTTTTTCTGCACCATCTGACGCTCAATGTTTTACAGTCTTTTAGTTAAGAAGCTATTATAGAGGAATTAAAGTATTAGCCTTTAGCATTTTATGTATAAAATAGCTCTCATATGATACCATAGGCATTTTTAAAAAAATCTTGGCAAGTAGACACAATTGTGAGCCTAGCTTCTTACACAGTAAAGAAGAAAGTTTCAGCTATTGTGAGATAGAAATGATGTCAAAAATAGTAGCATCACAGGGTTATCGGAAGACAGCTGATAAGTGTGAGCTACTTACTCATCCGTGCAGACGTACCTCTGAAGAAAAGTACCAACAAGACATATCTCTGTGCAAAAAGTGCAAAAGAGGCGCACACTTTGGACAGAGGATAGTAAACCCTCTTTTTGCCTTCTTTATCTCTACCCTTCCATTCATTGGCAATTTTCCTTTACAGTACTTCCTTTTCACTCTGGGCATACATAGAGGAAGCAATTGACAAATACATGAGTTTTTAGAGTGCAAGACGTTTACCATTGGAGTTCAGTGAATACTCTGCTTTCCTCCTGAGAAGAAACCATAAGCTGAAGCAAGGTTTATAAGTAGAGACATCCAATTCTTGACTCCTAAGAGGTTCTTAATTAATATCTATACCACACAGCACTCCCTCTGCAGGGGCCAACCAGACTCTGCCTGTAGAGAATGTTAATGTCCACCTGCCCCCCGGACATAGGGAAGTGGAGGCGGAGTAAGGCACAGTATCAGGAACAGAAGATAGCTGAATGTCTTTTTCCACTAAGAGCTTATCCCAAAGGTGCTTTTTCAGGAGGCAACTGTTCTCTGTTTTTTCTTCACAAATGTTTCACTTCTCATCCAAGGAGCTTCTTCAGCTCTGACTGGATGGTGGGGAACGGAAAGATTTATATTCCTTGCAGACGGCTAGTCATTTGCATTCTTTTAAAGATTCATTGATGTGATCCTGAGGATACAGACAAACCTCCAAGTGGCCTCAATGACTCGCTAAAATAGTGCAAACGACCAGCTGTCAACAAGGAATATAAATCCCTCCATTCCCCACCATCCAGTCAGAGCTGAAGAAGCTTCTTGGTTGAGAAGCAAAACATCGTCAATAAAAAAGCAAGAAAGTACAGTTGCCTCCTGAAAAAGCACCTTTGGGACAACCATGACCTGGAGGACTGAGAATTTCCATAGATACTAAGATCTTATTTCCTGTTTTCTTTCTTCAGATTAATATTAGAAGGTAATTATCACTAGAGAAAGGGGTGGAAAGAAAAAAGACCTTTAGCACTCAGGAGAGATGGGCAAGCAAAGATGCACAGCTTAAAATCAGAAGTTATTCTTTTGTTCAGTCAGGAATTGGTTATCACTAGCAAATGTGATTAAAAGACCTATGCTTTTGTGAGCTACAGTTCACTTCATCAGTTGCACTGATAGAGTCTCCACTAACCTGAATTTCATGAAGATTTTTCTTGGCATGATATGATTTTTTTTCATTGAGAAATCCATTGAGGATTTCAGAACAATGTGATATTTGGATCAAATGTGTAACTTCAAATGTGTATCTTCACTCATTTAGTAACCATTCACAGTTACGACAGTGCTAAAAAAATCCAGTCCTTCCACTTATGTCCTCTCCTTCCACTTATGACTGATACTTGCACTTATGACTATCACACCAGCCCCATAGACATGTGATGGCAATTTGGGTGCTTGCCATTTACCATTGGTTGTGGTGTCCTAAGGTTGCAGTTTGCACCAAAATGTCCATTCAGAAGAATAGGTTTATATTTACAATCACAGTGGATTCACTTAATGACCATGAATTCACTTAATTACCATAAAATGAGGTCCATTAAATCAGGTCCAACTTGATTTACAATTACAGTAACTTACAGTAGAAATAGTTTAGTTTAGAGGCTTCCGGTTTGAGCTTTTTCAGCGACAGACTGAAACCTCATCTCTGCGAGGCTTCGATCCGTGCTCGCCGCTAGAGTGCCCCGAGCCGGCTGGTTTCGGGGCTAAGCCACCCTGTAGAAGTGGTGAAGAGGGGGGAGACTGCCTGCAGGGTTGAGGAGAGCTGCATCTCTCCTCCCCAGCTGGCCATTACTCCCTTTCCCGAAGGCGGTTGCAGTGGTGGTCAGAAATGGCCACCACGAAGAAGAACTCGACCGGAAAAGAATGTTCAGGAGGAAGATAAGAAGAGAAAGTTTTGGTTGACCGGGTAAAACAGCAAAAGCAAAAAATAAGGTACCCTGGAACTGAAACTATTAAAAAACAATAACATTGTTCCCTAAGAAGATTTTTAAGCTGCGAAGGAGCGAGAAAAGGGAAAAGATTTGGTTTTCTCCTTTTCCTATACTGACAGCTAAGAGACTTAAGCAAGAAATTGGAAAAAAAATCCACTTTGACGTCGATAGGCATTTAATGCTGAAAATAAAAAGTCAAAGGGATAATAAAGATTTCTGGATAATTAAATGCTTTTGAAAACAGGAGAGAAAAAGAATAAAAGGGCAGGATCTGGAAGGGAGGAGACTGCCTGGAATTAAAAAAGAATTTACAGCAAAATCTCAACAAGACTTCCAAAAGATACATTTTAACTGAAATATCGCAACAAAAACCCCAGGAAGAGAAAGTTGAAAAAGAAATAAGAAGATATAACTCGGGACTATCTGGATTACTTGATTATTTCTGGATTCTTGGTTGTTTTGAATGACTAAAATCAATCGGGTGGTTATTTAAAACTGTTTAAAATGGCTCCACTTTTAGAAGAACTGAAAATGGAACTTAAAAAGTAAAAAGAAGATGAACAAGAAGGGAGAGGTTCTTTTGGCTTTGTATTTCAGTTTTTAGAAATGGAGATTTGGAATTATGAGAAACAACAAGAAATGCCTGCAGAACAAGAAGATTGCGACAAAGAAAAAGTCATTTTTAATGAACAAGTAATCTTAGATGGGGGAAAAAAAGGAAAGCGGGGAAAGAGAATGGAAAGTTTAAGATTGGGAAAAACAACTCCCCCCCCCAAAAAAAATAGAGTGAAAAATAAGTATAAAATCAGAAAGCAACAGAAGAGGGAAATGCAGAAGAGAAAATTAGAAGTAGAGAGACAAGGGGGTAAAAAGGGGAGGGAGAAGATGAGAGGGAAGAAAGAAAGGAAAAGAAGTTATAAAGGACAGAAGCAAAATATAGCGAAACAGGGCCTATTTAGAGATAATGGGTGAAAACTTAATGGAAAAGGGGATTCTGCAAAGGTACATAAGATAGTATGGTTATATTAGAAACAGAAATAATTTTAGAAAATATGAAACAATGTATGATTAAAATGTCTGATAAAATAGCTATCGTAATTCAGTGGAATGCTTGTCAATAAATAAGTGTAACAAAAGGTATATTTAATGATTTATAAAACATGAAGAGAAATAAGGGAAAAATTAATTATGGAGATTATATGTGTTTTTAAGGAAGTATGATATTTAATTGAAAAGAAGTGTTAAAGATGTTAAATTTTAATGATTATGAATGATAGAACTGAACTGGAATGGAATGAGCGTTTATAATTACATATATTTACAATCTTTCTTTCTTTTTTTTTTTAAGAATATAGTGTGTATTATAAGAATGTACCAAGCAGGATTCGATTGGAAGTTATGTATTATGTATTATATTGAAGGTCATAAACTTAAGGTATATATTGAAGTTTAAATAAGAGTTAATGGATGTAATTAAAAGATATAAAGGTGTCATACGCCAATTAGTAACTACAGGAGAAAATTTGTTTAATGAGAAAAGATGAAATTGAAACAGAACAGACAAAAGTATAAATATAATGATTTGAATTGAGATGAGATAATCAAAATAAAATTGAGAAAATTAAAAGAGGGGAAAAATATATAGAAAATGTAAAATAGTATAAGATATGGAATAGAGTACAAAAAGGAGCATGAAATTCAAAATTTCCGGGTTGCCAGGCTTCGGCAACAGCAGGGATTCACGTCTCTCCGCGATCCCTGCTGTGCTCACTGTCTTGGTGCCTCCGATCCAGACGGATCTGGAGGATAAGGCTGCCCTGTAGAGGCAGCTGAAGATAGGGAGGATCTGGGAAGGGGTTTGGGGATGTCACAGACCCCCTCCTCACCCAGCTTAACCTCCTTTTCTCAAGGCGGTGGAGCGGCGGTCAGTGATGGCCACCATAAAGAAGCCGGCAGCTGGAAAAGATTGTGCTGGAGGAAGAAGGAGAAAGAAGATTCAGAAGTGAAAGTGCTGGCTGTGCCGGGAAAATAGCAACTTCTAAAACCTGGAGTGGAATTGTTTATTGCCTGAAAGATACATTGTATCCCTAAGAAGAGAAAAGCGGCGGAGAAAGCTGCCAAGGGAAAACTTTTTCTCTATTTACTCTCCCACCCCACAGAAACACTAAATGAAGAACTGGAAAATACTGGGCACCAAAGGTATTTTAACTTGAAAATTGTGAGAGAAAGGACTTTGGACTTAACATCCTCAGAAATTGGAAAGCCTGCATTGGAGGTATGTATTTCTGAGCGTTTAAAGGAAAATTGCTGTTGTAAGTGGGGGGAGAGGAAAAAAAACTTTTTGGAGCAGAGCTTGAAAAAGGAGGAGATTGCCTAGAACTTTAAAGAAAGATACATTTTAATGGGAACCTTTTAATCAGTATCCCCAGAAAGAGAAATTGAAGAAGGTAAATAAAAAAAAAGTATTGAAAGAAATAGTTTATCTGGATCTTTTAGTGACTTTGGAATTTTTTTTGGAATTACTCTTGATTAAAAATACTTGGGTGGTTGTTTTTGAAGAAGTCTTTCTCTTCATGATGGCATTGCTTTTGGATGAATTAAAAACTCAATACCAAAAATATAAGAAAGAAGAGCAAGATGGAAAAGATACTTTGGGCACCCTTTTTCAATTTTTAGAAATGGCGGTATGGACTTATGAAAAATTGACTACGCAGCAGGACGATTGGAACAAAGAAGAAGAATAAACCATTTTGGATGAGCAATGGGTTTTTTGGGGGGAGGAGGAGGAAGAGGAAAAGAAAAAGGGGAGTTTAAGGGCAGAGAAAACAATCCAAAAAGAGAAAAATGAGATGAAAGGTGGATATAAGGTTAGAAAACAACAGAAAGGGGGTAAGCAGAAGAAGAAAAGGGAGGAGGAGAGACAATGGGGTAAAAAAGGCAAGGAGAAAAATAAACAAGAGAGAAAGGAGGGGATGGAAAACCTTAATGGTGGGAAGCAAGATTTAAAGAAACAAAATCTATTTAGAGACAATGGGTAAATTTAATTGAAAAAGGGATCCTGGAAGGTACATAAAAGTATGTTTTTTATATGCGTATTTAGAGTAAAATGTGTATTAGCATATATGATTAGCTCTTATGGTATCTATGGTGGGTTATAGGCTTTCATTTTGTAATTGTAGTGTACTTGCTTTTGTTATAAAGTTTATTGTGTAATTTTAGAATGTTTTAACCAGAATCTCAATATAAATTAAGTGTTATATTAAGCATTATTAAGTTAGGGAAAAGAGTCAAAGGCGTTACTCCATTTAGTGTACAGGAGAAGTATATTTAAAGAAAAAAGATGAATGGATAACTGGAAAAGAACAGACAAAGAATGATAAGTATTATGAATTGTATTGAGATAAGATAAATAAAATAAAACTAAGAAAGATAAAAGAGGGAAGAAGCTATACAAAAAATTGAAAATGGTAATAAGATATGGAATGACATATAAAGTAAATATGATTTTTGAATTTGTGTCTGTGCGAAGAGTTTTAACCCGGGACTAAGCAGCTTTCAGAAATGATGTTTTTTTATGTTCTATGTTATGTTTGTTTGTGTATTGTTTTTTAAAAGGCAAAAATTTTGACTAGTAAGAAATATAATCTGGACAATAGAATGAAAAGGAGAAATCGGGAAAAGATATGATGAGCAGATAATGTAAATATACATATTACATCTGGCACATTTTACTGATTCTTCCAGAAAGATTCTCTATGTTAATATGCCTTGATTGTTTGTATGTTTTGCAAAGTCAATAAAATTTGTTTTTGTTTTTTTAAAAAAAGTCGAAAATATAAATGTGATGATTGAATAGCAGATAAACTAGAAAAGAAATGTTATTGAATAAGAGTAAAGAGAAACAATGTGAAATTTGTTAAAGGGAATTTATGTGTTTATATGGAAATGGGATAATTTAGAAAAAATGTGATATAAAATAATGCTTTGTAAAGATTTATAATGGAAAGAGATTTTATGTTTTTAATGTTTAATGATGTGTTGTTTTGTTTGTTTGTTGTTAAAATCAATAAAATTTGTTTAAAAAAAAAAAGGAGTATGAAATTGAGTTTTGTGTCTGTATAAAGAAGTTCAACACGGGACCATGCTATTTTCAAAAAAGATGTTTTACTTGTATTTTGTATGTGTGAAAACTCAAATAAAACTGTATTTTTTAAAAAAGAAAGTTTACTTTATTGTCATTGCACCTTATACAACGAAATCAACCATCATCTTCAGTGCACATCATGACCATGACCATGAAAATAAACACAAACACATATCCTTCACCTTTGAATTGGAAACCCCTGACACCATACAGCAGAACCCCCTGCACTATAGAATTCAAAAGAGCTACTGCCCTGGGATAGAAGCTGTTTTTCAGCCTATTTGTCCTTGTTTTTATTATCCTGTACCATCTGCCAGATGGTAATAGTTAAAAAAAAAGGGGGGTTCCCAGGATGAAATGGATCTTTGAGAATGTTTTGAACTTTCTTAAGGCAGCGGGAGCTATAAAGCTCTTCCAAAGAGGGGAGAGGGCAACCAATGATCTTCTGGGCAATGACATTAACCCTCTGGAGTGCTTTCCTATCTGCCACTGTGCAATTGGCAAACCATACAGAGGTGCAGTAGAGGGGAAATTAAAATGCTCTCTATGGTGCAGCGGTAGAAGGTCACCAGCAGTTTTTCATTCAGTTGTTGTTTTCTGAGAAATCTCAGGTACTATAATCTCTGCTGGGCCCTTTTGACCAGGGCTGCAATGTGGGCACCCCATGTCAAATACAAATCCTAATTGTGGTTGCAGGTTGAGGATTATCCCTCTATTTGAACATAATTTGGGTTTCTTTGTGATATAATCTATAACTATTTTATGTTATGCATTTAAGTGTGTTTTTCTGAGAAAGGGTCTGTAAGTTTTACCAGACTGTCAAAGGGGTACATAACACAAAAAGGTTAAAAACTCTTAACAGATGTGGACTCACATTCTTCAATGTGGGTCACCCCAAATATTTTGGAATAACAATACATTCAGAGAGTATCTTTTGTAGCTGGTTCCATCCCGGAAAACAATTTAGAATTATTAACAATTGTTTGACTAGACCCACTGTCAATCAACCATTGATCTCTACTATTATAATTGCTGGCTTTTGCCACAGCAACTTGTCCATCTGCTGATTTTCTTCCTTGCAACTACTTCTGTCTTGCAAATAAGATCTTCCTTGCAAAAAGTTTTTCCTTTGCAAACAGTCCTTTTTTAGGTGTGTCTATTCTCCACAGATAAACCACTGACTCTTTGCTGCAATCTGATCTCTTCTGCTGCTTTTCTCTTTGGAGACAGACAGTCTGTGGAATTTTCCATTCTGCTTATCTTTCTGCTCCTTGGGCCCCCTTCTAAGGAAGTTTTCCTCATGGCTACTGTCATGTACACCAATCGCAAAGGAGACACGAGACTCAGTGACCTTTTAAGCTCTTTTATTTCGTTCTGAGATCGACTCAGCTTTCTTCGGATCGGTGGCAGCTTATATTGAACTTGCCTTGCCAGCCGCGGCCAATGACACCATTTTGAATCCCCCGCGATCAGTTTCCTCCAATCGCGGGAGATTCGCAACAGGCCAATCGCTGCGGCTTACTCAGCCAATCCGAGTGCCATGCATCCTGGCCAATCAGGACGGGGGGTTACAAGAATGCTAATGTAGCAATACAGAACACCCCTCCCCTCTTGGCATGGTCCTACGTAATGTAGTCCCGTAAGTAGGCGAGGCTCCGTATCTGTCTACTGGACCTGCGCAGGTTAGTTGGTGCCTGGTCTTCGAGCGGTTCGGTCGGGTTCCGTGTCACTCTCTGCCTCATCGATGGAACTGCCTGGAAGGGTGAGCCGGGCCTTTCGCCGTAGCTCCCTCCTGGTCTACTTGGGCTGGTCGAGCTGCTGGCTCCGCTGCTCCCGCACGGTCTTTCCGGGCTGGTTGAGCTGGCTTGGCTGCTCCTTCCACACGAGTCTTCGGGCTGGTCGTTTCCCTGTGCTTCGGCTGGTGAGTACTCTTGGTTTCTTTCTTGTTGGGGTTGCCTGTTTTGATTTTCGGGGTTTGCCGTCCCCTCTTGGCTGGTGTTTGGGTGCTCCCCCTCCCCTCCTGGATTTTTGTTTTTGTGTGCTTGCGTGTCGGTTGTATTTCCCGTGGCAATTCTCGATCTTAGTTGATCGATGTGTCGCTTCCATGTTTGTCCATCATTTGTTTGTAGCGGGTACGAGTGGGGACCTGTTACCTGGGTTATCGTTGCTGGTACCCAGAGTGGGTCCTCTCTAAAGTTTTTTGCGTATATTGCATCTCCTGGTGTGAATGTTCGGTGTTTGCTCAATGAGTCGGGGGAGGGTTTCGGGGTTGTATGTAGGGTGCAGCCTGTCTAGTGGGGATCTTAATTTCCTCCCCATTAGTAGTTCTGCCGGGCTTTTGTTGGTCGTTGTGTTAGGCGTTATGTGTTGGATGAATAGCATTTTATTTATTTTTTCTTGCATTTCCCCGGTTTTGATTTTTTGGATTGTTTTTTTTGTTGAATTGGATCATTCGTTCTGCCCTCCTGTTCACCGCCGGATGTGCTGGCACTGTCAGGGCGTGCCGTATTCCCCGTTCTGCTAGGAATTTCTTGAATTCCAGTGCGGTGAACTGTGGGCCATTATCTGATACAATTACATCTGGGAGACCGTGGGTTGAGAATAGTTTGTTGAGTTCTTTGATAATGGCCTCTGTGGTGGTAGTTCTCATGTCGCTTACCTCCAACCAGTTGGAGTAAGCATCTACCGTTATGAGGAACGTGTGTCCCTTCGTGGGCCCAGCGAAGTCTATGTGTATCCTGGACTATGGCCCTCTAGGGGTTTCCCATTCCAGGATTGGGGCGGCAGGAGGGCTCGGCCTGGATTCTTGGAATTGCCTACAGGTTGCCACCCAGGTTTCAATTTGCTTGTCCATCCCTGGCCACCAGGCGTAACTCCTCGCCAGGGCTTTTGTCTTAATGATGCCCGGGTGCCCCTCATGTAGTAATTCCAAAACCTTTTCCTGTAAATTTTCCAGGATAACAACCCTGTCCCCCCATAGTAAACAACCTTTTTGTGTGAAAAGTTCTGTTTGTCGGTTTCGAAAGTCCTGAATTGTTTGTCGTCGTCTTTTTCCGGCCACCCATTCTCTGCCCAATTTAGGACCTGCGCCAGATGTTTGTCTTTGTTGGTTTTGCAGGCAATGTCTGACGCAGTTAGGGGGAGGTTGGGTAAGGTCTCTATGCTCAGGGTGGATGTTGTGGGTGCCAGGTCGGCGTCCAGGTCGGGTAGCAGGGTGCGGCTCAAGGCGTCTGTGTGTGCGATTGTCTTACCGGGTCTATGGATCAGCAGGTAGCTGTAGGCGGCAAGGAATTCAGACCACCTTGTCATTCTCGGGGATAGTATGTTCGGGGTGGCCTTGTTCCCTGCCAGGATGCCCAACAGCGTTTTGTGGTCGGTGATGATGGTGAATGTTCTGCCGTAGAGGTACTCGTGGAACCTCTTCACGGCGGCGATAATTGCAAGGGCTTCCTTGTCTAGCTGACTGTAGTTCCTTTCCAGCTTTGCTAGGGTTCTTGAATAAAATGCGATGGGTGCTTCATTTCCGTTCGGGAGTGTGTGGCTGAGGATGGCCCCGACGCCGAAGGGTGATGCGTCGCACGTTACTGTTAGCGGAAGGGTCTCGTTGTATTGATTGAGGATGGCGTCCGATGTGAGAAGGTCCTTGGTTCGGTTGAATGCGATTTCCTCTTGCCTTCCCCAGTTCCAGGTGGCTGTTTTGTCCAACAGCCTATGCAACGGTTCCGCCACGGTCGCCTTTTGGGGCAGGAAAACATTATAGAAATTAATCAGTCCCAGAAATGCCTGCAGTTCTGTTTTATTTCTTGGCCTGGGGGCTTCCTTGATGACCCTGATTTTTTTTTCCATTGGGTGGATCCCGTGCTGGTCTAGGAGGTACTCTAGGAATTCGACCCTCTTGGTATACAGCTGACATTTTTCTTTTTTGACCTTTAGTCCCGAGTCTCTGAACCTTTGTAGTACCTCCCTCAGGCGGCCTTCCAGTTGTTTTTGGTTGGCCGCTGACACCAGTACGTCGTCGAAATAGGGCACTACTCCCTTGATTCCTTGTAGGAGCCTCTCCATTAGGCTCTGGAAGACCCCTGGTGCTACGCTGACTCTGAACTGGAGTCTCTTGCAGCGGAAAGCTCCCTGGTGGGTTACTATGGTTTGCGCCTCGGTGGTTTCTGCATCAACCGGCAGTTGTTGGTAGGCTTGTGCCTGGTCGAGCTTCGCAAAAACCTTGCTTCCCCCCAGTGAGTGCAGAAGGTGCTGTACTACTGGGACAGGGTAAGCGCTTTGCTGTAGGGCGCGGTTGAGGGTGGCCTTATAGTCCCCACAGATTCTCACTGACCCATCGGGTTTGACTGGGGTGACTATAGGGGTCTCCCACCTGGCGTGATCGGTTGCCTCTAGTACTCCCTATTCGATGAGCTTGTCTATCTGCTCATCGATCTTGGGTCTGAGTGCGAAAGGCACTCGCCGCGGTTTAAGGCAGATCGGGGGGATGCTGGGGTCTAAGCTGAAGGAAATAGGGGGCCCTCGATCCTTGCCTAGGCTGCCGTCGAAAACCTCCTAGAAGTCCCTCGCGAGTTGTTCCTCCCAGTCTACCTCGGCGATGTGGTCGATGCCCGTCACTTCAATTCCGAGCGGCGCAAACCATTGCAATCCCAGGAGGCTAGGGCGGTCTTTGTCAACGATCATCAGGGGAAGTATTTCGGTGCGCCCTTTAAATGTGATCTCAAAATGTCCTGTTCTGGGATGCGATTCCCCTGATTTCCAGCTCTCGCTTGTTGATGGTAGGCACCAGGCGCTTGATTTCCCGCCATGCAACCATGGAGAGGTAGGATCCGGAGTCCACCTCCATTTTGCATGGCTGGCCCTCAATGTCCACCTCCACGTGTACCTTACGGGCATCCCAGCTTGATGAATGGCCGATGATGACCGTCTGATGGATCTCTTCCTCTTGTCGGTTCTTGCCGTTTCGTCGACTCCATCCATCTCGGCTCCACCGGCTCTCGGCTTGTCAGTCCCTCGACTTGGGGGGCTGCTGTCTCATCGCCTGCCGCTGCTGTTTCGTCGCTGGGGGCTGTAGGTCCACTTGAATCGGCAGACTCTGGCGATGTGGCCCCTCTTGTCGCATTGTCAGCAAATTGCGTCGAAAAACCGGCATTCTGACCGAGGGTGGTCACCCCCGCATCCGGCGCATTGCAGCCCTGACTTACCACTCCGTCGCTCGCGCTGGTCTCGTTCCGCTTGGAGTCGGTGGATGTCCTCCTCTTTGTCTGCGGTGTCGGAAAGGGAGTGGAGGTCGCCATGATGGGTGGTGGTGGTCGCTCGGTGGCTCGTTTCCGAATGTGTTTCGGGCATCGGTTTTGTTTTGGTGGTTGTGGGCTGGTCTGCTGTGTCCGCCCATCGCATTCGCACTGCTGACTTCCGGGTTGCCTTGGCTGCGGTTGCCTCGGCGAGGGCGTCCATGAGGGAGATGTCGCCCCTCGCCATCAACTGGCTCTGTAGGACAGGGTCCTTGAGCCCCAGGACAACGCAGTCTCGCAGGGCCTCATCCATGTCTGTGAAGCCACAAATGCCCCCCAGATCTCATAGATCAGCCACGAAATCGCTGATGCTCTCACCCTCCTTCTGGTCCCTTCGGTAGAAATCGTGCCGTCTGATGAGGGTGGGCACGGCGGGGGCATAATGGCTTCGCAACAAAGGTTCGAGATCGGCCCAGTCCATCGCCTTTACATCTTCGGGTTTCGCGAGGGCTTTCGCCATCTGGAACACTGCGGGCCCACAGTGTGTCAGGAACACAGCCCTTTTTTTCTATCCATTCGCGTCCTTGAGGTTGCTACTTTCCAGAAACATCAAGAATCGATCAATGTACGATTCCCAGTCCTCAGTAGCCTGGTTAAAGGGCGCGGGTGGCGCGATATTGCTGGCCATCTTGTCAGCTGCTTTCGTCTTGGTACCACGTGCTTGGGGGTATCAGTTCCGCGATCCCACCTTCGTCGCCAGTGTCATGTACGCCGATCGCAAAGGAGACATGAGACTCGGTGACCTTTTAAGCTCTTTTATTTCCTTCTGAGATCGGCTCGGCTTTCTTCGGATCGGTGGTGGCTTATATTGAACTTGCCTTGCCAGCCGCAGCCAATGACACCGTTTCGAATCCCCCGCGATCGGTTTCCTCCAATTGTGGGAGATTAGCAACGGGCCAGTCGCTGCAGCTTACTCAGCCAATCCGAGCGCCATGCATCCTGGCCAATCAGGACGGGGGGTTACAAGAATGCTAATGTAGCAATACAGAACAGCTACGAAAATGGCATTTGTTTTCTTCCGTGATCAGACATGCTTTTAACGCCTCCAAACACAATTCTTGCTCTGGTTTGCATTCAAATACTGCAGAAACAATGTTCCAACAGTCTTCTAGACTGTTCAAAACAACAGCACTTTTTGAGATTCAGGAATCAGCATTCCACACTGTTTTAACATCACAAAGTTTGCATGTTTACTAAATGCTGCTCCAGAGATTCTCCAGGTTGCTTATGGACTCTGTATAACTTTCTTGATAATTGCACGATATTGCATGTAGACACACTCACATGCACACTTCTCAACTTCAGCCAGACCTCCTTTGCAGTCTTTAAATCAGCTACATTGATAAACAGTTCATCTTCTAAACTTAAGATGATATAAGCCATTGCTTTATCATGCTGCCTGATCTGCAGCAGCTAAAATCCCACCGTTCCTTAGCTTTCAGGAAACATTCCATCTTTGCAGCCCAAATTATATAATTTTTCTGACCCAAATGAGGTAGAGAGCTCTCCTTAATTTTCTCATCCTGCAAAGCTTTTCTCTGTCTTGTTTCTCCTTTTAAACACATTCAGTCTCTTTCAGCTTAAATTACAAAGCAGTCTTTTTTGTGTGCTATGTGCTGCTGGGCCCATAACCTGTTAGAGTTTGCAGCAGAAATTCAAATCCAGAAAGCACACACAGATGACTGATTCAGCAGGATTCATTAACATCTTTATATACATAATAACACATGAAGTAAAGTTTACAATACCAGTGTAGATTCTTCCAACATGGTAGGGAGTTACAGGTAAAAACACAAACAGAGGAAAGAACAGCAGAGAACAGTTTCAGTTTTGATTCAGAATAACAGACAAGAATGTAGCTTCAGACCTCAGAGCTTAATACAGAGTCACGCCAAGGCTCCTTCCAGTTTCAGTTTCCAAACAGTCCTCATTGGCTAACTTAGTTGCTATGCCTATTCATTGGCTGACCTTGTTACTATGCCTCTGTCAATTCATGAATATTCTGACAAGAAGGCTGAGCCAGCCTTGAGCCTGGTGAGATTCGAATTGCCAAATTGCAGGCAGCCGGCAGACAACAGAAGTAGCCTGCAGTCCTGCATTCTAATCACTGTGCCATTGTGTGAAAATTAGTCCTAAGTCATTTTTTTCAGTGCTGTTGTAACTTTGAACAGTTATTAAATGAATAACTGAGGACTAGCAATAAACCGCTTTGAACTGGGGATGATTGACAGCAGCTTAAGAGCTGAATTAAAGGAACACCGTATGCATCGGGAAATTCCACAATTGCAAAATCAAATTCTGATATATATTTTTTACAGAACTTTGTCTGATGGAAAACTTATAAGATTGTGTGCTACCACCATCTGCTGGAAGAATTTGGAAAGACTTGACAGAAAGCAGAGAATGAAAAGAAAACCCAGGCTGGCATGGAGTAAGGTAGTCCTTGACCTACATTTCATTTAGTGACCATTCAAAGTCACAACAGCACTGAAAAAAGAGATTTAGGATTGTTTTTCACAGCATTCTTAGGGTCATGTGATCAAAATTCAGAGGTTTGGCCATGAATTCATATTTATGATGGTCGTAGTGTCCCAGGGTCCTGCGATCAACTTTTGCAACTTTCTGACAAGCCAAGTCAATGGGGCAGCTGGATTTGCTTAACAACTGTGTGGCTAATTTAACAACTGCAGCAATTCACTTAACGATTGTGACTAGAAAGGTCATAAAACGGGGCAAAATTCACTTAACAAATGTCTCACTTAGCTGCAGAAATGTTGGGTTCCATTGTGGTCATAAGTGGTGGACTACCTGGGTTAAGTATCAGGTAGTCCTTGACTTCCAACCATTAGTTTACTGACGCTTTAAAGTTAAAACAGTAAAAACAGTAACTTACAACCCTTTTTCACCCTTATTACCATTGAAATATCCCCATGGTCAGGTGATCCAAACTCAGATGCTTGGCAACTGGCATGTACTTATAGCAATAGCACTTAGACTTATATACCGCTTTCTAGTGCTTTACAGCCCCCTCTCTCTAAGCAGTTTACAGAATCAGCATATTGCCCCCAACAAGTCCTCATTTTACCCACCTCAGAAGGATGGAAGCTGTCAACCTTGAGCCTGGTGAGATTCAATCTGCCAAATTGCAGGCAGCTAACCATTGTGTCAGCAAGGCTCTTATGATGGTCTTGTAATAGAGTGGTCAAAATCTGGAATGCTCTACTTCAGGGGTCCCCAACCACTGGGCCCTGGACTGGTACCAGTCCATGGATCATTTTGTACCGGGCCACAAAGAATGAAAGTAGGGCCTACTTTGCTTGGGCGCCACCATCTTGTTTCGACAGCACTTGAGAAAGTGCTTCCGGGTGAGCTTGTCGGTCGTCGGTTGGAAAGCAGCGTTTGGGTGCTGAAGGAATCCTCGTGCCTTAGTTTCATCGAAGGGGGGGGGGGCGGCTTCGAACGAAGAGCCGTCCTGATGGCGGTGAGTCTCGTGTTACCCAGGAGGAGATTAAGAAAGAGCCCGAAAAGCCCATTGACTGCGAGAAGGTACAAAGGAGGAGTTGAAGGTGGTGGGGAGAAGCGGGGGACGGCTGGCTGGCTGGTCGCTCGGCTTGCCTTGCCTTGGTCATGCGTGCTGATGCCGGTACCGGTCCGTGGATCATTTTGTACCTGGCTGCAAAGAATGAATAATCGTGAAACTGGTCCCTGGTACAAAAAATGTTGGGGACCACTGCTCTACCTGATTCAGTTGTCTGAGATACAAATTTTCACAGTTTTAGTCACAAATTCACTTCTGTGGATCTCACTTCGTATTTAAGAGATCCGTAAAGGGAGCATGCATAAATATTTTTGTTTTATTTTTATAGTTTTGTTTATGTATAATGTACACTGAAGATGGCATTTAATTTCATTGTACGATTGTATTCCTCTTCTCTGGAGTTTCTTGTCTACGCTGGTGTTTCATTTTTGTAGCCTTTGATTGCACTTGGCCAATCGCCTGATGTTTCCTTGGAGGCATCATTATAGCAATGAAATATATTATTATGGAGTACAATAAAGTAAATGTAAGAAAAAGACACTTGGACCTGGCCCTGTTACCTCAACTACTAGGGTGAGAATTAGAGACCTAACTGCCCTGGCCAAGAGCCTTGGAAAAATTCTATACGGAACAGCCTTTGAGGTGATTATCTGCATTAGCAGGCACCTCCCCCGACAATTTGCCCTCTTTACTTGAAGCTAAGGACCCCTTACCAAAGGGAGCCCCATTGTTTTTTGTAAGAACCAATCCCCCTTACCAGAGAGAGTCCCTTTTGTGGAGTTCTGTGGGGCTGTTACAATGGCAACTCCAAACGCCTGGCAGACAAGATACACATAAAGACTGAACTATGCACCTGACTAAAGTACTTACAGCCAACGGCTTTCACAAAAGCAAAATCACAGGCCTGATCCACAAAAACACACTGAGACATAATGGAGACCTAGAAGATGAACAGACCTATGGAACAGTTGTCCTGCTCTACATAAGAGGTACTACAGACAAAATCAGTAAGATACTACATAGGCATCATATCAAGACTGCCTTCAAAACAGACAGAAAAATAGCAGCCATCCTAAGAAACCCTAAAGATAAAATTGACCTGGAAAACCAAGGCATATATAAAGTCCGCTGTCCATCATGCCCTGCCACATACATTGGACAGACCAATAGAAGAATAAGTACCCACCTGGATGAACATAAAAATGCAGTAAAAAATCTGGAACACACTTCCTCATTAGTCCAAAACATGAAAGCCACAGGTCATAGCATCCACTTCAATGGCACCAAAACCCTAGCCACTATAGAAAACCCCAGCTACAGAATTATCAGAGAAGCCATAGAGATTGAAAAAAAGACCTGAAAGCATAAATAGAAGAGATGACTCCACCAGACTGTCAATTATCTGGAAGCCTGCACTCTCAAACCAAAAAATCTCCACACCACAAGCCAGGCAAACACGTGGGCACAAACAGACTCCCCCTGATACCACTAGTTCAAACATACCCCAACCAGGCACCCAGATGAAACCTAGCTTCCTAATAAATGACAGCTGTTCATTTACCCGAAGCCAAGCTCCACTAAAAGCCTCCAATACAGGAAACACAATGTTGCCAGCCACTCAAGACAAAAAAAAATACTACAAAACAGACAGAAGATATTAGAAACACCAATCAAGCAGAACACAGCAAACTCCAAGACCAATAAACACAGACCAAGACTCCCAACCAATCAGGATGAAGAAAAAACCATTCTGGCACAGCAGTAGGCTAGCACCAAGTTTAAAACAGAAACAGCTCTGAAAGCCTGACTCACAGATGAACACAATACACAAGCCTGATGATGGCAGAGGAGATTCCGCCGAAACGTCACTACAACTTTAAAAGCATAACTATAATGACATGAAAATACCCGAACAAAGCTGAATACCATAAACATATGTGTGTGTGTGTGTATATGTGTATATGTATATATATATATGTATATATGTATACTGTGTGTGTGTGTGTGTGTGTGTGTGTGTGTGTGTGTGTGTATTTTCTTAAGTTTTCGCGGGAACTTACATGTATGGCATTCGGCTTTGCTCAGGTATTTTCCCACGTCATAGTAGTTGTGCTTTTAAAGTTGTAGCGACGTTTCAGCAGAATCTCATCTGCCATCATCAGGCTTCTGTATAGTGTTCATCTGTGAGTCAGGCTTTTATAGTGGTTTCAGATTTAAATTTGGGACAGCCTATTGCTGTGCCAGAATGGTTTTTTCTTCACCCTGATTGGTTGGGAGTCTTGGTCTGTGTTTATTGGTCTTGGAGTTCGCTGTGTTCTGCTTGATTGGTGTTTCTAATATCTCCTGTCTGTTTTTTGGCTCTTTTTGTCTCTTGATTGGCTGGCAACATTGTGTTACTTTATTGGAGGCCTCCATATAGCCGTCCATTTACCCGGAGCCAAGCTGCACTAAAGGCCTCCAATAAAGTAATTTTTCTCTGGGGATGATTCTCTGCTGGACCTCTTCACTGATGGGAGATGCTTTTATTTTGGATTTGGTGTTTTTTTTTCTAGGTAAGTGTTGGGGTCAGTATTCAGAGGTTTGTAAGCGTGGTCTTGGAGTAGGTTGGATAGTTTGGAGTGGCAGTCCGATGTGTTCATTACAACTGTGGTGTTGCCTTTGTCTGCTGGGAGAATGACTACGTTGCTGTCTTTCCTCAGATTGGTGAGTGCTTTTTGTTCTCTGTGTAGGTTGCTTCTGGGTGGGTTGCTGGAGCAGAGGACGTTGGTGACTTCAAGTCTGATTTTGTTGGCTGCATCCAACCTACTCCAAGACCCCGCTTACAAACCTCTGAACACTGACCCCACCACCTACCTAGAAAAAAACCACCAAATCCAAAATAAAAGGGTCTCCCATCAGTGAAGAGATCCAGCAGAGTATCATCCCCAGAGAAAAATCATCCAGATGCCCTAAGCTCTATGGCCTCCCCAAGATACACAAAGAAGGAATACCACTCAGACCCATAGTCAGGTCCATAGGCTCACCTCTACAGAATCTTACCAAATTTCTCGCCAAAGAACTCCAGCCCTACACAGAATCTATCACATACAAAACTCCTTCCACTTCATAGAAACAATGAAGAAACAAAGCCTACAACCCAGCGACCTACTCGTGAGCTTCGATGTCATATCCCTCTTCACCCAGGTACCCATTAAAGAAGCCTTGACAGCCATCTAAAACAAATACAACCCCCCCAAAACACATCCTAGATCTGACCAACCACTGCCTAACCAACACATACTTCATCCACAATGAACAAAGATACAAACAGATAGAAGGAGCACCCCTGGGATCACCCCTCTCACCCATCATCGCTAACCTATACATGGAACATTTGAAACCAATGCTCTAGACAAATCCGAACACAAATCCAAACTCTGGCTCAGATACGTAGATTACACTTTCGTAATTTGGCCACATGGGAAAGAAAAACTGGACAACTTCCTCACACATCTTAACAACCTACACCTCAAAATACAGTTCACCATGGAAACAGAAACCAACAACCAACTTCCCTTCCTGGACATCCTAATTTACAAAAAACCCAATGGCTCCCAAGGCACACCATCTACCAGAAAAAACACACCAACCGCTACCTAAATGCACAATCCCATCACCACCCTGCACAGATCAACTCCGTAGCCAAGACTCTAATCTCCAGAACCAAATGCCTAGCTGACAAAGACCACCTGAGAACAGAACTACACATCTTCACTGACGTATTAATTTCCAACGGATTCCAAAGAAACACTATCACCAATCTAATCCGAAAAGAGATATCCCAGAAAAACCAAGACACAGAACAAGACAACGGTATCGCACTCTTCCCCTACATCAAAGGCACCACAGACCAAATCAGCAAAATTCTCCACAAACACAACATCAGGACAGCCTTCAGCACTGACCAAAAAATAGCCAACATCCTAAGAAACCCCAAAGGCAAGATCCACTAGAAAACCAAGGAGTTTATGAAATACCATGCAACAATTGCCCAGCCACATACATTGGACAAACCAACAGGAGAATAAATGCACGCATCGCAGAACACAAAAACACAGTCAGAAGAGAAGAAAATACTTCCTCCCTCTTCCAGCATCTTAAAGCCACAGGACATGAAATTAATTTTGAAGGAACCAAATTAATATCCAACACTGAACACTCCAGCAAGAGAATAATCAGGGAAGCCATCAAGATAGAGAAACACCCCCATAACATGAATAGACAGAACGATACCTCCCACATACCAGACATCTGGAAGCTAGCCCTCACCAACAAACGAGTCCCAGCCACGAAAACCCACACCAGACCCAAAACAACATGGGACACCACCACCAATCCTACTCATCAGACCCAGGCCCAAGCCCATCCTATAAACGAAGGACAACCACCATCCAGAAAACAGACCACGGCTGCTTCACCAGCTGTTGTACCCCCTGACCCCAAAACCAAACCATCTGACACAGGCCAAGAACACAGACCCAGATCCCAAACTCGAAGCCAGACTAAAACCCAAAATTCTACATCACAGCCACCTGCTCAGGACATCACATCAGAAAACTCAGGAAATTACAGCACAAGAACTCAAGAAGTTGCAACACAGCAAATGACCCAGGATATCACAGCACAAGACCAAGGATACCACAGCAATAAATCTCACGTCATCATACAACCCATTACCCAAGCCATTACTACACAGGAGGCTAATGGAAAAGAGATCAAAACACAAACGACCCAGGAGATTACAACGCAGTACCCAGGATACCACAACAAAAGAACTCGCAAGCCCATCACACAACCCATTACCCAAGCTGCATCCGGCAGTTTCATCACCACTTGAAGCCTCTGACACACTTTCCTGATTAACAGTTAACACCTGAGGTGCAATCAGGGAAGTAGATTCAGGGGAGGGAGTGGACTCTGAAACCTCCAATAAATCAGGCTCATATCTCAGATCCAACTCCTCTCCCTCTACTTGACTCCCCTCTAAGTCACTTAATAATGCAGGCTCGAATCTCAGTGCCAGATCTTCTTCATCGCTCGAACCCACATCTGCTGACTGATCAGGTTCAAATCTCGGAGTCACAACACACACACACACACACAGACACACAGACACACATAGACACACATAGACACACACAGACACAGACACACACAGACACACACAGACACACACACACAGAGACACACACACAGACACACAGACAGACAGACAGACACACACACACACACACACACACACACATATATATATATATATATATATATATATATACACATGTGGATCTTTGGTTGTTCGGGTTTTCTCCGCGTAAGATTCGAAGTATCTAGGCAACGTTTGATGAAGTCTCATTCATCATCTTCAGGCTTCTGTCTTCGGCTCTTGCTTCTCAGAGTGATGTGAGATTGCAGCTGCTTCTTCCTTTTAACTGCTAGTGGGGTGGGACTTGATTGGGTGGGGGTTGGCTGTGTTCTGATTGGGTGGGGGTGTGTTCTCATTGGAAGGGGTTTGGCTGTGTTCTGATTGGTTGGGGGGTTGGCCGTGTTCTGATTGGTTGGAGGCGTGTTCTGTTCAGGTGGGGGCTTGGTTGTGCTCAGGTTAGTCTTAGTTGCTGGGGGATTTGAGTTGGTGAGCTGTGATCTTGCTGTTTGGCTTCGAGTTTGTGGCCGTGATGCATCTTCATAGTGGGTGTCGGTTTGCTTCATGTATGGCTCGGAGGGGTTTGAAGTGGGTAGTGATGCAGCTGCAGTGCGGCTTCTGGTCTGTGGTCGTGTGTCATCTTCTGAGTGGGTGTGAGTCTGTTTTCTACATGGAAGTGTGGTGGTGGCATCTTGTGTGGCTCTCATGGGTGTGGGTCTGGTGTCATTCTTCATGTTAGGTACTCGTCTGTTCATGAGGGCAGGTTTCCAAATGGCTGGAAGGCGGGAGGTGTCATCTCGTTTGTTCATGCTGTGTGGGCGTTTTTCTATCTCTATGGCTTCTATGATTATTCTGCTGTTGAAGTGTTCGGTTTTGGCGAAGCCAAACAGCAAGACCACAGCTCACCAACTCAAATCCCCCAGCAACTAAGACTAACCTGAGCACAACCAAGCCCCCACCTGAACAGAACACGCCTCCAACCAATCAGAACACGGCCAACCCCCCAACCAATCAGAACACAGCCAAACCCCTACCAATGAGAACACACCCCCACCCAATCAGAACACAGCCAACCCCCACCCAATCAAGTCCCACCCCCACTAGCAGTTAAAAGGAAGAAGCAGCTGCAATCTCACATCACTCTGAGAAGCAAGAGCCAAAGACAGAAGCCTGAAGATGATGAATGAGACTTCATCGAAACGTTGCCTAGATACTTCGAATCTTACGCTGGAGAAAACCCGAACAACCAAAGATCCACATACAAATACCCGCTGAGAACCTCAGAATATATATATATATATATATATATTTATTTATATATATATATATATATATATATATATATATATATATATATATATATATATATATATATATATATATATATATATTTTCTTAAGTTTTCACGGTACTTATATGTATGGTATTCAGCTTTGTTCGGGTATTTTCCCACGCCATTATAGTTGTGCTTTTAAAGTTGTAGCAACGTTTTGGCAAAATCTCATCTGCCATCATCAGGCTTGTGTATTGTGTTCATCTGTGAGTCAGGCTTTCACAGCTGTTTCTGTTTTAAATTTGGTGCTAGCCTACTGCTGTGCCAGAATGTTTTTTTCTTCATCCTGATTGGTTGGGAGTCTTGGTCTGTGCTTATTGGTCTTAGAGTTTGCTGTGTTCTGCTTGATTGGTGTTTCTAATATCTTCTGTCTGTTTTGTGGCTTTTTTTTTTGTCTTGATTGGCTGGCAACATTGCGTTTCCTGTATTTGAGGCTTTTAGTGGAGCTTGGCTCTGAGTAAATGGATGGCTATCATTTATTAGGAAGCTAGGTTTCATCTGGGTGCCTGGTTGGGGTGTGTTTGAGCTGGAGGTGTCGGCGGGGGGGGTCCATTCTGGAACAGCAGTAGGCTAGCACCAAGTTTAAAACAGAAATGGCTGTGAAAGTCTGACTCACAAACAAACACTATACAGAAGCCTGATGATGGCAGATGAGATTCTGCCGAAACATTGCTACAACTTTAAAAGCACAAGTATAATGCTGTGGGAAAATACCCGAACAAAGCTGAATACCATGCATATAAATAAGAAAACACACACACTTACACACACACACACACACACACACACACACAGAGAGATGTAGTTCTCCAGCTTAAAACCATTTGCCTAGTAATCATTCAAAGTGACAATGGCATTGAAAAAAGTGATGTGACCCCTCCATCACAAGATCTACTGATCACATGAAGCCCTTACAACCCAAAGAACACCAACACTGGTGTTTCCTAAACTCCACTGAAGAGGTCACCTAGCCTGGTAACAAAATGTTCAGAAACCTACCCACCAGCTCAGAGAACTGACCTCCACCCTTTTCCTCCACCCGAGCTACAGATATTTGCTCCTATCTCAAAGGATTGAGAATCTCCGTAGAGTACAAGAGAACAGGACGCACCTCTCCTTGAGGGTCTTCTTATCCATCACACTGGACCGAGCACTCCAGGATTATATCTACCACTCTGCTTGCCCTTTTGGAAGCCAAGTGGCACACTGCTTTCATTATCTGTTTCTTGGTGGCAGGGTCCAAAATGTTTGGGAGACACAGGTACATTTCCCTCGTGATCATGGGTAGCTACGGCAAAACAGAGATTAGAGGGATGAGATCCATTGTTGGTCTCCCCTGGAGTTGTAGTAGAGATGTTAATTCCCACTCATTGGCCCCCACAATGTCAAAGTTTTCCTGACATTTTTGAAATTTGCACTAGCCATGATGGGCAGACACTCTCTATAAGTGGGGCCAAATATCATCACCAAATTGTGACCATGAGCCTCCAAAACAAACTATCCAACATATGTAGGTAGTTCTCAACTTATGACCACCATTGAACTCAAAATGTCTGTTGCTAAGTGAGACAGCCATTCAGTGAATTTTTCTCCATTGTACAGTTTTTCTTGCTATGGTTATTAAGTGAATTACTGCAGTTAAGTTAGTAACACAGTTGTTAAGGGAACATGGCTTCCTCGTTTACTTTGCTTGTCAGAAGGTCGCAAAAAAGGGGGTCACATGAACCTGGGATGCTGCAACCATCATAATATGGAAAAAGTTGGCAAGCATCTGATCATGTGATCATGGGACTGCTTAATATCATAATAGATTTCTGGTTGAAATGGAGCAGGGAGGTCACACTCGTGGCCCGTGGGCCAGATGCGTCACTTGCTGTCCCCACCCCCTCCTGGTTTAGCGAAGGGGGAGAAAGACCTGATATGTCACATGACACTGCCATGATGACGCGAGTTTGACACCCCTGAACTGGGCAGACAGTGAAACTGGATAGCCTCAAGAGCTCTTCCAAACCTGGGAGTGTATAAGCCTGCTGTTGTTGTTGTTTGAATGTCAACTGGAATGGATCAGGAAAAGATAGGGAACATCCAAAAAGACGGATTTGGAACTCAACAGCATCCCACCATTGGCAAGAGATCCTACGGTTCACAGTTCAAATTTTTCAATAGCCGCTAACTCCCCACTTTTCTTTTTTGCTGTTTTTGAGCTGCTGCCTTCTGATATCTTGGACTACCACCTCCATTATCCCCAGCAAGTCCATATGTGATGACTGAAGGCAAAAATATTTCTTTCTTTCTTTTTTTCTTTCTTTATTTCAAAGCGGAGAACATATCCAACAAGTACCTTCTCTCTCCTCTTTTCCCCACAACAACAACACTGTGAAATGAGTTGGGCTGAGAGAGAGTTACTGGCCCAAAGTTACCCATGAGGCTTTCATGGCTAAGACAGAAATTGAATTTATCTTTACTTTGTAGCCTGGTGCCTTAACCATTGCCAAACTGGCTCTCCAAATCTAGTTTTCATGAAAACAATATGTTTATTTTGTTTTGCCCTTACCTTCTTCTGGAAGGTTTACTCAATTTTATCGACAGCTCTGAGGTCACTTGGTGGTCTCCTATCCAGCCCTAGTCTTCTTACAACCAGCCAAAGTTTTGTCACCAAGTGGGACTCAAAACACAAGGTCTCACCCATTCTTGTCTTTTTTTTTCTACAAAATCTCCTACATCCCTTTTGCTCCAAACCCTGCAATTTTCTTATTTCCTCCATCTCCATTCCACATTCCTCCATAAAGGAATTCAACAGCAGCCCCACAGCCTGCGAAATATTATTGTCTATGTTTGTGACAGTCTCAAGGCCTTTCAAGATCACATCCATTGATTGTGACGGGGTGAGATGCTCACCAAAGGCCTATCAGAAAGAAAGGCCAGGGTTTTGACTCCCTTCTCTCAACAAGCCAAAGACTTTGACCCAGGTTTGGAGACAGCACACCATGTAGAGAGGCAGGCCTTATTCCATGTCATCCATCATGTGAAATTAGGGTCAAAGAAGCCAACATGGCAGCTGTAATTGCCTGCTCCTAGACATTGTGAGGGATGGACATCCAAACTCCAGCCTTTGGAGCATGCCATCCCCACTGTCATATTGACTTTTTTGAGTATCTCCAGGTCATGAAGAGGACCGAACGGAAGGTCAACAAGAAGCAAGGCAAAATGCTGAACTAAACATACCTTAGCCATTTTGGAGATGTTGTTATAAAATATTGTTGGGCCTGAAACGAAGAAGTCCTCCCTCAGCCATTTGACAATGTTCCCCTTCTTGTTTTTTCTTTTCATCTCCTTTCTTTGTAGGCAGGAAATGAACAGTGTAAGATTTTGGCATTTTGAACTTCTGAACATCCTTCCTCTGACTGCTGTTTTAGTAGTTCCAATAGGAGAGAAGATCTGTAGCTCATGGCTGACCAGAAGGGGTCCTTGGTGCTCTCTGAGTTTGGTGGTTTTCTTGCAGACGTTTCATTGCCCAATTAGGTAACACCATCAGTAATGATGACCATAGTTGGGTCATGAAAACTCCTCAAGAAAACAACAGAGAGCACCACAGTCTTCCTCATCCTCCCTCTCTCCCTCTTTCTCTCCCATTTCTCTCCCCTCCTCCCTCTCTCCCCTCTCTCTCGCTGTCCTCCACTTCCTCCGTCTCTCTCCCTCTCCCTCACTTTCCTCCCCTCCTCCCTCCATCTACCTTTATTTATTTTTTTTATAAAAGTTTTTATTGTTTTTTAACATACAAACAGACGGACAAAACATAAAAACATCAGCTCCCCTATATTTATATACAAACAGTGAGTCGGTTGGTTCATCAGTTTTGTGCGTTCACTTCATAGTCACAATTACAATTACCTTATATAATAATTCTTATTGTCAATACAAACTTATAAATCATCATATCATTATTAAAAAAAAAAGAAAAAGAAATTTGACTACGCTTTTATTCGATCATGCCTTTGTGAGATAACTATATTTTAAGTAATTTATTCTAAAACAAATCATATAATCGTGCCAATTCTATCCTAAAATAAAAGAAAAAAAGGAAAAAGAATAGCATTATATAAGTATAATATCCAATACCAAAAATGAAAAAGAAAAATAAATTCAATATTATTCCTTATTATCTAGCATTTCAAATACTCTATTTTTGTATTTCATCATTCAGCCATTGATAGAAAAGATCCCAAATTATATAAAATTGTTTATCTTCTTGCTCTCTAATTTCAAAAGTCAATCTACTCATCTCAGCACATTCCAATATTTTCTTTATAACTTCTTCTTGTAATGGAATTTTCTCATTTTTCCAATTCTTTGCAAATACAATCCTAGCCGCAGTCAATACATTTACAATCAAATATTTCAACTCTTTACTATAAGCATCTGGTAAGATTCCCAATAAAAATACTCCGGTTTCAAGTCTATGTGCTTCTTTGTCATTTTTTCCAGCCATGTGTGGATTTTAGTCCAATATTTTCTAGCATCCTCACAGGTCCACCACATATGGTAGTATGAACCAGGTTTCTGATGACATTTCCAGCATTTTTCGATTTGTTCTTGAACATTCTTGCTATCCTTGTCGGGGGAAAATGCCATCTGTAAAACATCTTATACAAATTTTCTTTATAGGCTGTAGACATTGTCATTTTATAATTTTGCAACCATAAATTCTGCCATTTCTCTAAATCAATCCCATATCCAAAATTCCTCCCCCAAGCAATCATAGTTTCCTTAACTTGTTCTTCCTCCAGCTTAATTTCCAATAAGTAACCATATAATTTTTTTAATCACCTTTTCATCAGTACCCATCAAAATCTTATCTAAATCAGTTTGTTTATCATAAAATCCCTCTGTTTTGGAATCCTCATGATACTTTGCATGTATTTGCAAATATGAAAACCAATTCATCTGTATACCTTGTTCCTCTAATTTTTGTATCGATTTAAGTTCACCCTTTTCATCTAATAATTCCCCATAGCTAACTGTTTGTTCCTTTTTATAAATTATAGGGTAAGAAAACGCTTCTATCGTCGATAAACCAAACTGGAATTTTCAAATAGCATTGTTTTTTTGTCTTCTCCCAATTTAACCACAGAGACTCCCGTATATAATGTCTTCTAAAATACCCCTGTGTTTTAGTTCCTTATACCATAAAAATGCATGCCAACCCAACAACAAATCATGACCTTCTAATGTCAACAATCTGGTTTTCCTTAATGTTATCCATTCTTTAACCCACATCAAATTTGCAGCTTGGTAGTACAACTCCCAATTAGGCAGGCCAAACCTCCTCTAGAT